>NW_010231290.1:243-89792 GCF_000690775.1 Eurypyga helias | reverse complement strand
ATTTGATTAGGCTGCCAAAAACTAGGTACATACACAGTTTTAGCTGCTCTTAAGAAAAAAAAAAAAAAAAGAAGAAAAAAAATAATAACCCAAAATTTACAGGTAATCTTTTAAAGAAAGAAGGCTGCAGGAATTAAAATGCAGGCATCTCAGCTGCAATCAAGATGTCCTGTAGGTTTGAGACTTTTCTCCGTCATTAGAAAGGCCAAAATACCTGAATTTTTTTTTATGGCTACATGTTTGATTGTTACCATCAAAGTGTGTATTAATCTTCCTGTTTATAAAAATAAACATACTTTTTGTAGTCTCCTCCTGCAAGACAGGATTTCTGGCTATGCCAGTGAGAAGTGCAAATGCCATGACTTCTTTAGCAAGCACAAAGCATGATGAGAAGAGAACAGATTCAATCACTTTAAAAAAAAATCATTTTATTTGCCTTCTCTTTCCCAGAAAATTCTGTTAATTGTTTACTAGAAACGAAGAAGTGTATCTAGTGATGTGTCCATCTTAATGAGCAGCCAAACCACCTTTTCCTTGGGAAATCAGGCTCAGTTTGTGTTTATTCATTTCTTTGCAACTAAAATGCACAGTGCATCGTTATTCTAAGTACAGCCACGATGTACTGCCAATTGTTAATCCAAGATGAGTATCAGAGACTGCATGCCGTCTCTGTGCTCTAGGTGCCAGAACACCTATGGGTGGAAGGATTTGCACATCTTATGTTTCTCCTATGAATGTAAAAATGTTTGAAGGCCCAGGCTCCACTTCTTTCTTTCTGTCTTGCTACTTCCTCCTTCCCCAACAGCAAGCAGGGCACATGGAATGGGGAGTGGAGTTTGCAGCCCATTCATAACACTATTTTTCTGTTTCTTCTTTCTCACATTTTCCCCCTCCTTCAACATGTGTCCTTCCCACGGGCTGCAGTTCTTCAAGAACTGCTCCAGTGTGGGTCCTTTTTCAATGGGTACGGTCCTTCAGGAACTGCTTCTGCACAAGCACCCCATGGGCTGCAGCTCTTGCCAAGAGCCTGATCCTGTATGGAATCTCCATGGGCTGCAGCTTCCTTGAGGGCATATGCCCCTGCTCCGGTGTGGGATCCCTCCCAGGGCTGCAAGGGAGTCTCTGCTCCACCATGACTCTCCATGGCTGCAGGGCACAGCCAGCATTACCATGGTCTTCTCCATGGGCTGCTGGGGAATCTCTGCCCCAGTGCCTGGAGCAGAAAAGAGTGCAGTTATTTATATTTCTGTAGACAGAATTTGTCCCTTCCTGTCAGCATCAAACTGTTATGCTTTGTCATTACTGTGGCAAGACAGGATGAGTTTAGGTCTCTGCAGAGTTGTAAGAAGACAGGCTTATTGCCAGACACAGTTTCTTCATTTGAATAGGACAAAATTTCAAATGAAGCATAAAAACCAAGGGAATAACAAGTAGATAACAAAGTGGATAGACCGATTTTAAGGAAGCAGTTTTTCTTGTCTTTTTCAGAGTGAGGTAAGGGGCTTTCTATTGAAAAGAGTTTTCTTGTGGAGTGAAAGACACCAAAACCTAATGCTGTGGTTGTGCGTTGCCTTCCCTTTTGTTTGTTTTCTTAGATTCCAGAGGCAGGTTGTTTCTTATTGGCAAGACATTTCCTGTGCTGCTGAATTGTTGATAAGGAAGAATGAGATTGCTTATGTGTTAGAGCAGCCAAGATACTTTTGCACTTCTTTGTGAAGAAGAGGTCCACATTCTGCTGAAAAAATAATCTATCCATTCTCTTGAGCCTGCAAAAAAACAGTGAAATGCACTGTGTTTACTCCAGTGGTCTTACACCTTTTGAATAACATTTATTCTCAAACTATCATTCATACTAGAAGAAAATGTATTGGATCAAATTTTTCTCACAAGAAAGCTTAGATTTTCATTTCTAGAGTCTAAATAAATGATGCTCCATCTTTTAGGCCTGTACATGTCTGCAAGCTATAATGTCAGGAGAATTGCAAATGCTGGAGATGATTTTGATGCTCTTTCTCCATGAGCTTTTAAATCACAGTACTGCTTAAATACAGTCCTTGAAGTTTCAGTTTGATTGAACCCAAACCGATTCCCAAGACAGGTTGATTTGTAGTCCACTTGAGAATAAGGTATAAAAAGATCTCATTTCTGCAGAGGATTTTTTAGCTCAATTATAAGGGACAAGAATTTTATTGATTGTTTGGTAGCAGCAGTACATTTAATGGCACAATCTTTGGGAATGGAACTGTTCTAGTAATTGATCTGCAAAGTCATGGGTTTTTTATAAGCTGAAATGTAATTTCATATAAGTATGGGGCACAGGATTGTGTTCTGATTTTAATAGGAGCCGCCTTGAGAAGGTTTCTTACCTGCCAAGGATTGCTAGACCTTTTTAGGAACTGATCTGGCAGGAATGAACTTTGCACTGTATTAATTGCCCATTATTAAATGTGATTCAAAACACCACTATGAATGACCTTGAAAAAATTGTAGCTAACAGTAACAGGACCCCTTGATAACTTAATAGCAAAGTATGTCACTATTAGACGATATCAGCTGTTGAAAAAGTCTGAGAATAGAGTGATGAGTTAGAATAAAAAAGATGAACAGGTAGTCCTTTTTTCTACAAGCTGATGACAGATACATCAACATTTCTCAGTTTGTATATTCTAAATAGCCACTCTTCATGAAAAACATAAAGTGATTCCATGTCTCTTTCCAAAGTTAAAAAAGGTGAAATTGTTCACAGAATAGCTGAGTGAAGAAATAAAGTGGGTCTGTATATCTGGTTTCATCAGTGTCATACTCGGGAATGAGCTGGAAAGTTATTTCTGTAATGAAAAATAGTAGAGTTTTCATATGTATATATATTTTACTTAATCTGGTATGCATATGTATGCACATTATATATAGTATGTAGTACGTAGAAATATTATAATATTTAACCAAGCCTATGAGGAAAAAAATTGCCTAGTAAAACACTTTGAGTGGCCAAGTGAAGGTTACATGAGTGAGTAGAAATAGGATTTGGGAAGGAGTGGAAGATGGAGCAAACATAGGGACAGTTGTATAACCCATTTCTGTAAATCCTGACATTTTATGTTAACTGAGGATCTTGAAACACTTTTGTAGTCCCAAACTTTTTTTTTTTCCTTTCCATTCAAGTGTATATTATTTCCATTTTTGTACATTTCTTTCTGAAGAGTTATTTCCTTTTAGATTTTCACTTGTTTTCTGTTTGTCCTCTTTGCAGTATATCCTAGTTTTATCATCCTTCTGCATTTTGCTGATCTGA
Organism: Eurypyga helias; assembly: GCF_000690775.1. NCBI lineage: Eukaryota > Metazoa > Chordata > Aves > Eurypygiformes > Eurypygidae > Eurypyga > Eurypyga helias. The sequence continues at coordinate 86,500 of NW_010231290.1, read as the reverse complement.
GACACATAGCACCTGAATAAAGCTGTGCTGCTAGCCTGTAACTCCTTGTACTAACTGCCGAGCTCAGAGAAACATACTTGAGCAAGGTTTTGAGTCCAACTTACTCAAAGCAGAAACCTTTATTTACAGCTGTTTATACACATGAAAGAGGGAGGGTGGGGAATCAAGCCAGGGGAATAGTAACTGGCAAATTTATTCTAATCTTAAAATGTGCCTCCAGTTTCTCCTTGATTTACGCTGACCTTGCTAAAGAAATTATGAAACCGCAAAAGACCGTTAAGTTTCTAACTCAGGCATGAGTCCCACTCAATATTAACTCAGAGCAGAAGTATGCTTTGAAGGTACTACTTCTGATCTGACAAACGTTAGTGGCCTAAACAAGGCGTATGAAATATGTGTAACAGCCAGAGTGCTGGTATGTCTGTGCACACTAAAAGCCAGGATACAAGCAACACTTCACTCGTTTATCAGTTTGGCATTTGGTCTTTCTGCATGTGTGAATTTTAATGCTGATTCCTGGCTCGGGGCTAATAATCAGGGCAGCAAGCATTAAAGTCCCACAGACAAAAAGGCAGATGGGAAGAGGTGGCAAGAGTTTCAACTGATCCTTACAAACCTGGTCCCCTTTCTTGCAGGAGCTGTTACTCTGAGGGACTCAAGTTTGAGTTCTTTGTTGTTCTGGATAGATTGAGGGAATCCAGAGCTTTCTTTGGTCACTTCTGCTAAGCTGGTTTGTTACTGCCTTTGTCCCCAACTTTAAACAGTGTTCAATCTCCTGTGTGTTGGGTGGCTCTCCTTTGCTGTGCCTACACCACAGCCTACCCTGCCTTGTTTCTCCTCTGAGATATCCACCTTCACCACCACTCCTTTTTCTTCTTCAGATTTCCAGGCATAGTGGATCATGATTCTCTGATGCAGAGGGCCCTGTAGCCCAGGCAGTCCCCTGTTGTGTGGGGTTATCATGGATGCTTTCCGTGTTTTTGGTCCTCCCTTCCTCTCTCTTTTAACCAGTATCAAGGATAATTAGGTTGGTAAAAATTCACTGGATCAAATTTTTATGTTAAACTTGTATTAAGCTCAAAGTTCTGTGTAGTTTTTGGCAGAAAGACCTTTTTTTTTTTTTTTTTGGCCAAGTTTTCACTGCATTTTTTTGGGCTCCTTTCAGACCTGAAACTCAGAGATTTAAACTACAGCAATCAGAAGTGTGAGAAGCATTGAATCTCTGCATGGTCACTGCATTTTTATGCAGGTCCAAGTTTCAGCAGTTGGATTCAATTTTGTATATCACCAAAGAAAAGCTTGGCCAAAATTACAGCAAATGCAAACCAGTATAGTTCTGTAGACAAGATGTTTATACTGATATATTCTAACTTAATAACAGCAACCATGTTATGGGATATCAATGAACATAAAACTCTTTATGAAAATATTCTTCAAACTCTTAGAATATTGGAGTTTGGTTCAGATATGGGTATAAACAGAGGCTCTCCACTAAGGTCTTTTGCCAGATGTTCTACAGAAAAGAGTGTATGAGAATGCGGGGGAAATGTAAATCTAGAAATATGAGGAAAAAAAGAAATATTGCAAGGATGAAGTCTGTCTACTCTGGAATTTATCCTGCAGCAGACAGCTCAATGCTCAAGTATTTGAACTCAAATCTGAGGTCTCACAAAGAAACTAAGAATGCCTCTTGTTGAGTCTCTGCCTTGCTGTTAATTCCTTCCATCAGAGATGAGAAGTGTTGTAGGTCATTAATTGTATTAATAACATGAATCGTGTTAAGAAATATACAAACTTGGATAATTTAAAAAGGAATAATTAAAATTTTGTTTAAAAAATCTGGTAAGAGCTCATTTATAAAAGGAGGATGAACTCGTAACTGGATTTTTTTTTTTTTTTTAAAGAGATTATTATGCTTTGTGGTCTGGTCTTGAAGTATAAATTGGAATTCTGTTAGCGTCAGGGTAGTAGGTGTATGAAGTTTTTCCTTGAAGGAAAATCTATATTCAAGTTTTTAGTTAGTAGATGCTTGAAATAAGGTAAGTTGCTTATTTGTAAAACAGGGCATGGTCATGCTATTAGAAATGCAAGCTACAGTATTCCCCTTTGTATCCACATGGACTGGTGATTTGAGAAATGAATATTTGCCTTCTACCTCTGAAGCGCGTGGGAGAAGATAGAACATACACCGCTGCTCTGTTTGACTATGCGAAGCAGAATCTTAGCTGTGTTTGCCTTTTTCTTTCCATTTAAATGATTCTTGTTATTTTCAGCTTGAATAAAATAATACATCTTTCTAGCTTCCTGTTATATATATCTCAAAAGGATTTGTAGTAAGTCTGATATGAACCAGAAATATTGGAGGTGGACAGGAAATCTTCTTCCTTGATAATCTTGCAACTTAGAAAATAAACCCTATGCTTACATGCAGACATCTGGAAAGAAGGATGGACTATTTTCTGACCCACATGACCAATCCACTAATCCAATGGAGAATTTATATTAGGAATATTTTATTTCAATATGTTTTTCTGAAGACACAGTGAATATTTTTTGGAATTGATGAACAAACATACATACATGTTGATTGGCCTTAAATTTTAATATATGAAAAAAGTGTTTGCGTTTTCAGTTCCTAAAACTCCAGTAGTAATTTAGCTAGTCTTTAATAATTCTTCATTCTTTAAAAAAGTAAAACAGTTCTTAAAATGAGGTGTTAAAACCAACTCTATTAAAAGTGGACATAAATAATTTACTGTATCCGTTAAAGGCCTAGTGTTTGTCCTTTGTAGAGTCTGAGCACTCTTTAGAGTGCTCAGTGTGGTTTCTTTAGCAAATATGAATGAAAGCATACCATTCCTTGTGGATTTTCTTTCTTCATGCTTTGCATTAAGAATCAGTTTAAATTCAACTGATAAAGTATAAAAGATAAAGGTAGAAAATTAATTCTAGTACTTAATTTAAAATTGAGCCTTTTCTTGTTGATGTATTTTTGTGCTAGGTTTTGATTTGTATTTGGTGTAGTATGATTTAACTAGATTTGTAAATAGACAAAAATTAGACATACTGTAGATATGAAATCTTAGCAAGTAACATCTCTTTCATAGGTGGCTTATATAATTTGGCTTCACAGAGGGCAGTAGTTCAGAAATCACAGATCTCTGGGGACAAAGAACAAAACTACCTTAACATCATCTTTGCTAGCAGATCAGATGTGTAGAACCACTGACCTGCCAGTTACTAGAGAACTGTGTACAGAAGGCAACATATTGGCATTCTGAAGTCATTTGTTCTCATTTTTTCTAAGTTGCTTTGCATCCCCGAAAAGGGACTGTATGAGAATTGGTGGGTTTTTGCCAAATGAGAATTCTTCTAATCTTGTGAAGGGTGTCTAAACTTGCTTTAAGCTGATTTACACTGGCAATATGCTCAGAACAGATGGAGTACATCAGTGCCTTGATATAAAGTCTCTTAATGAACGTTGCCAAGCAAAGAACCCCCTGACACAAAATGCTGCAGATACTGTACTTGCACAAAACAGAACACTAAGTGGAACACATCTGTATAGCAAGGCAGACTTTTATCTCTATTATGCTCTTTCCAACTGTTGCAAAACCTGGACCTAAGATTCACTTTCCTCCTGTGTTTCAAGGGTATCATCATTACCTAACTTAGAGGGATCTAAGAAAGACTGTCACTTGGAATTGTCCTAGATTAGGCAGATTGGCCTGTCTGCAGCTAGGAAGTGTGAGATAAAAGCAGTTGCAGAGCTGTCACTTTCTGTTTGGTTTTTTTTTTTTTCCTTGATATGGTTACTCCAGTGCATAAATATAACCGGTCAGGTAATCTGAATAGACATGCATTCCATTATATATACAGGGAACTAATAATTTGAGATGCTTACATTTTATAGAATCATAGAATCACTGGGTTGGAAAAGACCTTAGTGATCATCCAGTCCGACCGTATCTGTCCACCACTAAACCATGTTTAATTTCAGAAGTAAACTGCTTTATTTCCCATGATAAGACCACAGGGGCATATTGGTTAAAATGATTGTTAGTAGTAGTTTTTTACCTGCATCTTGATCAGAAAAAAATATTGAAAATGTCTGATTACTAATGCAACTATCCTGACCTTAGCATAGTGTCAGGTGTCCTCTAAAAAGAGAAGAGCAAATTTAACGTCTAAACATGCTTCAACCGCTGCATTACAGTTGGAATAACGTTCTCATTCTTATGCTATTTAATTTTAAACTATTTGTGTGCAGTCTTTGAACTTCTGAAACAATATTGTAAATCAAATTATAATTTGTAACATTGATCATTAGGTACAAATAATTAAAATATGGGAAGGAAGAAATTGGAGGAAAAAATTGGTTTTTTAGATTTTTTTTCTATGCTATTCTTGCACAGCCTGTTCCTGTGCAACGCTAGGTTCCTAGCTATTCTTGTTTCACCCTCATCATTTTTAGATTATTATATGCCTATATTAGGAAGCTTGTGTATTGCAAGAACACAGGCTTTTAGAGTCTCCTGAAATCTAGAAGCTAAAACTTAAGTGGTTACAGTGATTTTATTTTTTTTAAAATACAACAATTACAGCATTGGTCTTGTGAGGGCTTTGTGTGTGTGTGTGTTCCCCCCAGGGATTAGTGTAAGATGTTGAGGACATTGCTTTCTTCTGTAGTACAATAGCCTGTTGTTCGTATGTAGAAGAGATGCCCATTAATGACAAGTGGTATATTTGTTTTCCCACCAAGGCTGACACACAGTTTCAAAGGTCAAGCACTGTCTGATACTGCATTTACTGGCTTAAACACTTCTTTTCCCACAGTGGCTGAATTTGTGGAGGAACTGCCCCAGCTGCTTTTCCGCTAGCTGGAATGTCTCTCTAGCAGTTCTCCAGCTTTTTTGCTTCACTCAAAGCTGAACACAGCACAAGTTAGAAACCAATTAGTCTGTCGTGATAAATAAAGCAGTGCTTTATGGGAGAGAGGGGCAGACCTGGGTAAGCATAAGCAAATGTCTGAGGTTACAAGTTGATCTTTCAAAGGGCCCAATTGAATGTTTTGATCCTTGCTTTGATTAACAGGTGAAAATGCAGAGTAAGAGCAAGCTGGGGAGTTGAGTGAGATTTTTTTTTTTCCCATCTTTCATTATTTAAAATATTTCCATCATCCATTAATGTTTCCAGTGCATGTTTCAATTCAGAAACTTTGAAGTAGAGACCATCACATGGGAGCAGCTGGGGACTGATACCAAGAACCAAACTTTGGAGTCATTGCCCCCACAGCATGCATGGGCTGCTGAAAGGAGATTTCTGTCCCTTTCCCTGTTCCCCTCATTAAACAGCAGACACCGGTTCTGGCTAAGCACTTTGCACGTCAGTCACATAGGGCCTTTTCCCTTAGCTGTGGCAGCAGTAAGATAATGTCCTCTTGTACTCAGGCAGGACCAAACTCGGTGAGGCAAAAAATCAGTTATTTCCAACCAGCTTAGTTTTGATTGAAGGAAGAGCTTCCAGTCTCACAGCAAGAGAACTGACTTGTCACTCACTGGAGCAATTTACCTGTTCCAAAAGGAACAGCAATTGTTTCAAAGAATGAAAGCAACCACTGTTAAAAACAGAAGCTGCCAAAACTGTATAGGACTACTTTAACATTGCCTAGGAACATATCGCCCTTCCTATTTGTTTTGAAGTCAAGATTGTTTAAAGTCTTTGTTGAAAAAGCATTTAATTAAGAGCACGTAAGGGGAAATAAGTTATTTAATTTAAAAAACAATAAAAAAAGGAAATTATACTTAATCATTTGTTATAGATGTATTCCAGTATTACTTCAGGGTAAGGTTTCAAGCAGCTAATGTCATGTCAGTGTGTTCCTTTTTGCTTTTGAATAGTTCTTCAGTCAGGGAGGTGAAATTATAGTGCTTTTAAGAAAATTAATTATTTTTAGACTATTTTTTACTGCACATCTTTTCTCCAATGAAATGGTGTGTCACTGACCCCCTTTTATAATATTGTTCCTGGTGTTAGCTCAAGTGCAATAATTGCTTTTTCTTGCAGGCTGAGTGAGGCATCGACCTGTGAAGTATGAGTTAAAGTTCAAATTACACAGCCTTTGTTCTTTGCTTTAGACTACCTGCTCTGAATATATAACACAACCAGTAAGACATAAGATATTTTAAAAATGTATTTTTTCAATTACGAGGGCAGATCCATATCTGAGCAGGAGAAAAGTGCAGTATGTTTTTCTTTAAATAAACACAAGAACTTTACAATGAGTGCATTAGTACTGTAACTCTTTTATAGCCTATTGCTTCCCTTCTCTGGTTTTTAACAGATTAGCCTCAGCGTTAAACTGAACTATGTGCAGTTAGAGGTTTTCATTATAAAAAATACTGTAGCAAAACCTCCTTTAAAACTTCGATTGATTTATTTGTATACACTATGTGAAGTTCTTTATGGTCAATGGGTTAAGATATTGCATGATAAAAAGTAAGACTGTCACAGGTATAATAATTAACTATCAAATGAAAAGGTCAGCATTGTGTCTAGTGTTTTTGCTACTCTTCCATCTTTTGGAGTTATATGCTTGTCGTTATAGCGAAGCTACAGAGCTTAGACAAATATACAGCTGAGATTGGATATTAGAAAAAGGCTAGGAAGAGGGAGAATACTATTTGTATTTTGGCAATTCTTTGCAGCTCCCATGAACAGTTTATTAATGTGGGTAGCCTGTCATCCCTTTCCGTCTCCCATTTCCAGTAGATCAGCCAGGCTATTTACTGGGAGAGTGGAGTTCTATTTAAAACACCATAAGATAATCAGATTAAATATTCAATAACATCTTGATTTCCCTAGACAGCAAAACATTGCCATCTATGGCATATTGATACAACCCACATGTAATCAGATTTGTAGAGTAACATCCTATTCCTCTGAGGCTGAAACTGGCTGCTCTGAAGGCGCGACGGCTGCAACCACTTACACGCTTGTTAATATGCAAATCCTGTCCATATGGAGTTGTTATTCTGGTCCATTCTTAGCTCCAAGCTTTCCCTGCTACTGAGTGAAGATACTATTTCTATACTGTCCAAAGCCTGTCTATCAGTGAATTCATCTGTGTCTAGGTAGAAATCTCCACTGTTGTTGAGGATCCTGGGAAATAGAAGACAAGGCTAAAACCCTTTAATGAAAATTAAGTGACCGAGCAGTGCAACACAGCCTTGTCTCTGTGAGATTGCCAACTTGTGCCAGCTTGGTCAACATTATTCTGTGCTCAGAGGTTCTGCAATCAGATCAGATTTTCTAAAACATTTTACTCTTGTGCATATGTAAGAAAGAAAGAAAACATTTTTAGGTGGTGCTGTTGTGTTGTTATAGTAACTTCAGAAGTCTAGGAATCTGAGGCAAAATGCCTTAAACAGTTGGCCTCTTGCAATTTCCCAATAGCCAAATGTTCCCGTTGTGTTATTTCTACACCACTATCTCATTTGTTAGTAATTTAGCAATCTCTGTTAGCAAATTCTCTGTACTTCTTAGACATACATACTGAAGGTAAATTATAAATGGCTATACTGGTCGGGCCAAAGATCCATCTTGCTCAGTGTCTTTTATCCATCAACACCAAAAGGGGGTGGATAAGGAAGCATGTGAATACTGGCTGATACTTTGCCTAAGACCTCTCCTTGTTTCCCAACCACTTCCTCGTCCAGAAATGGTTTCTATGTATTAAGTCATCTTCATTGGATTCTGTTTCAGGAATCTGGTCATTACTCTCTGAGCCTGTTAACTTTTAATATCTAATATTAGCTGACTAAGAGTTAAATCGGAATAGAGGTTAGAAGTGGGGATACTGGATGAAGTAATGTAGTTCTGTTCTTGTTTCAACCATTATCTCACTATGAGACTTTGGGAATTCATGTAATCTCCTTAAAGATCTAAATTCCTTACTTGTAAAATGTGGATAGTGCTTACAAATCTTAAAAGCTTTTTCTCACTCTGTACCATGAGCAAATAAAATATTAGCATTTACCATCCTTGTCAGTGTTCTCTATATCAAAGAAGGTCTATCAGAGGAGCATAAACATAAAGGAGAAAATCTATTCTATTTAGAGAAATTGCTGAGAAACTTGGTACAAGAAAGATTCTCGTGATATGAGATGCTTTCTCTTAAACTCCATATGTTAAGTACCTAAATAATGTTTCTACCCACAAATTTACATCAGGTGTAGCATAAGGCAAAATTATTTTTGTACTGTCTCTCTCCCTTCTCTTTGAGTACAGGCCATGAATATAAGGATGTTGCTTTTTTACAGTGAGTACAGTAAAGCAGGGAAATAGGTTGGGCAAGGGGGGTTGTGTGGTCTTCATCGCTAGAACTTTTCAAGATCCAAGTGGATGAAGTCCTAAGCAGCCTGACCCCATCTCCTAGGTGACCTTATTTGGTGGGACCTTCTCAGCTCTCATTTCCAACCTGAGTTATCCTACAATCCTGTTCCACCTGGGGAATAGAGACAATTGGATGCATGTATTTGACATCTGGAATAGGTTTTTGCTCTTCAAGCTACTGTATTTAAGAGTCAACAGATTTTTCTCTGTCAATGTTTTTAGTAAAAGAGTGACCCTGTTCTCACTTAATGAAAAGAAGGTTAAGGTGGCCAGATTTAGGGTGGCTTTCCAGGATGCAATCCCAGAGTGACAGAGGCACTTCTACAATCACTAAGCAAAGTATATGAAGTCAGCATCTTTTTTAGTGTGTATTTTCCTTCTCGGTAAGACTACACACCTCCTTGCTCAGTGTACTGATGTCAGGAAAATTTCCTCTCGGCTTATTAGGTTTTGTGGAAGCATTTCTGAAGACTTACAGAAATTATTTTTGGAGTATGGTTGAAATGATTTTTCATTTCTGATACTGAGCTGCATGCTGCTCTCAGAGCAGCCAAGTTACTGTTAACAGATTGTTTGAGTGTTCCTAATCTGTATTGATTAAAAAACAGGACAGATGAGCATGGAATACCTTGAGTGACAGTTTACATTGAAGACAGTCAGGTTATTTTAATCTCTTATGGTGGTTTAACTGTGGGGAAGTTCATAGGGACTAACAACTTAATTTGCTAGGGCTGTCTCCAAAATAGCTGTTCAGTTGTTCTATAAATGGAAGGGCTAGGATTCAGACTTCCACCATAGAGGCTAAATATTGACAGCATTGCAGTCCTCACAGCTGCCATGGCTGAGTGCTTTCTTATTTGTTGTTCGCAGTTCCTGACTACCTTCATCCTTATGTTCCTCTGAGAATATGTGACTACTTCTGACCATTTGTTACCAGGCATTTGTGGTGAAGTTCATAACCAGGACTGTCCCAGCCATCGCTGTGTTTTCTCTCTTAATTTTTGTACTGGCATGAAGGCAATGTTGGCACTGAAATTGTGAGAAATATTGATAGCAAACTGAGATTGACTTGCAGTTCAATATATTTGTAGAAACTCTTATGAGAGTTTGGAAACAATAGTTGAGTATATTTGCATAGATGAAAAGAGCTAGTTCACATGCCTGCAGCTAGTTGCTTTTTTATCTGTGAAGACTTAGCCCTCTTCTTCCTAATATACATTGAAAACCCTATGGCATTATTTCCATGTATTTATTCTTAAATAATCTCAAAGGAAGGAGGAAGGTCAGCAGAACTGCTACTGTGGTTTTCCAGAGGGCAGACTTTGGCCTCTTTAGGAGCCTGGTTCACAGAGTCCCTTGGGAGGAAGTCCTGAAGGCCAAAGAGGTCCAGAAAGGCTTGGCATTCTTCACAGAGGAATTCTTAAAGGTGCAGGAGCAGGCTTGTTCCCATGTGCTGAAAGACAAGCTGATGGGGAAGATGACCAGCCTGGCTGAACAGAGAGCTTTGGATGGAACTCAGGAAAAAAAATGAGGATTTATAAGCTCTAGAAGAAGGGGGAGACTACTCAGGAAGACTACAAGGATGTTGTGAGGTTTTGTAGGGAGAAAATTAGGAGGGCCATGCCCAAATATAACATCTTACTGCCGTAAAAAGGTTTCAACAAGGCCAAGGTTTAGATTGGCTATTAGGAAAAATCTCTTCACTGGAAGGGCTGTCAGGCATTGGAATGGGCTGCCCAGTGAAGTGTTGGAGACACCAACCCTGGAGGTGTTTAAAAGATGCATAGATGTGGTGCTTAGGGACATAGTTTTGTGATGGATTTGGCAGTTATAGGTGAACAGTTGGACTTTCCAACCTAAAAGATTCTGATATGTTACAAAGAGGGGTAAAAAATAACAAAATATGGTGTATAGGCATGAAAGACAGGATGCTCTGCAAGACTTTCCTAAGAGGCAGTAGGGATGACTTTCAGATTGCTCCTTTCTCACAGGGGTGTTCTTTGTGTAGGGCATATGTTGACAGAACATATATGAGCATGTTTATGCAGGGAAAACGTATCCCAGCAGACAGCATGCTAACGAACAAGTTGCTAAATGTGAATTAGCATTTATTGTAACAGGGAAACAAAATTTAAAAGCCTTTGAGATTTGAGTTTTACATGTTTTAGTGTTAACACTGCAAATGTTATTTTAAAATCGTAACTGACTTTCCTTGGCACAAGAACGTTAAGTGACGGTTAATGTGTTTTCTAATACACTCTGTTTTCCTGGAGGCAGAACTAGCTAACGCAAAATCTCATCATTCTTATAGTGTTTTTCACAGAAAACTATTTAAACAAAATATTACTGACTGTAAGAAGGAGAAACCAGAATAATCTGTTATCTAGAGTAATTCTGGAATAAATTTCCTGAAATAACAGTTATTACATGTAGAATGAATACATCCAAATAAGTAAAACAAACTCTGTGATGATGATTCATGCCATCTCTGAAAAAAATCTATGGGGTAAAAAATTTGTGAAATCAGATGTTACAGGAATGTTTGAGGAGCTAAAATCAGTATTTACCAAGCCCTTAACGATTTTTTTCTTTTGTTTGTTTGTTTCACCATTTGAGTTGGCCTTTTTAAAACACTTACATACAAGAGTAGTTACTGCTTTGTCTGTTTAAATGAACGTGTGTACTGAATTCTCCAGTTCTTGCAGGTGGTTACAGGAGGAAAAAAAAAAGTGCTTTCATGACTTCTTGGAGGGGTTGTCTTTGTTTGTAGTTTCAAGGAATTTGTTTCAATTTCACTATTTTCTGAATACCAGTTTATGTGCAGAAGTCCTTTTAGGCTGTGCAAGACTTCATGGTTTTAGGTAAGTGAACTCATCTAAGGTACTGAGTTCCAAATGTGGAATAAAAAGTCATCACTTCTCAGAAAGCATCCTGTTGCTTTTGAACTTTAAGTTCTAATAATACTAAGATGATTTGATAACTAAATTAAAATCTGCTAGATGCATAGGGGAGTAACAATGACATTAGAATATCAAAACCATTTATTTCAAAAGCACTAATATGATTTTGCTTCTTATTTCAAGAAACACCCCTACAGCATTGGCTATTACTGATTCTGAATCTAAGTTGACATTTACTTTATATGGACAAACTGAGCAATTTACCCTCTCTGCTCCTGTTTTATTGTTTGAATAGGTCACAATGTCCTACTTCTAAAATGGATAAACACTGTGGTGTTTTTTCCCTCCTTGATATCCTGCAGGGAATGACTCGCAATTCAGTAATGGTCAAACAACATTTGTATATATTTATCTACTTCTTGTCACATTTTCGTCTAGAGGATCCCAGCCAAGGAGAAATGTTGTCTTGTAGTAGGAACTCTACTTACAATGAAGAGAGTCTGTTTCCCAGGGCGCTTTCACACGCAGTATCTGTCTCTGAATGTCTGTGCTCCTCCTTTGTGTTCTTTCCTTTCACATATTAGCATATTAGCAAAGAGCAGTTGCCTGCAAATTAATTGCTTTGCCTTTTCTCACTGTTTTACCCCTTCTAATAACTTGTCATGTAAAGTGGCTTATACAGCTAGCGTTAGTTTTGCGTATCTCCAGTGAAATAGATCCCAAGCTTTTTAATCCACAGATCTTCACTGCCATTATGACCACCCCTTAAAAATTTCTAGCATCATTTTATATGAACTATTAATTTTAAAAGGAAAAAGAATAGTCTGTTTCACAGCTTTCCAGCCTCAGCCCGGTCGGTACAGCTGTATTGTATTGCAAATGGAATTTTTATTTCAAAAATGCATTGCCATTTTCCTGGCATCTTCATTCTAACAGTATATTGCAGGATTTTTAACATTTGTAAACTTTGCTTGACGAACAACTTCAGCAATCATGTTCTTCTGTGTAGCAACACTTTAGAGCTAACATTTAAACGCTGAAAGCTAAAATGCAACTTGGTAGGCAGGAAGTTTAAAGTTTTTTACGTCAGCACAGCAGGCTGATTTTTTTCCAAGCAAGCCTAGCTGGAACAGTCACTTGTCAACAGATAAGTACATTGCTGAAATGTGTTCCTTGCTTTAAAACACCTGATCTGGATTAATTATCCATTAAAAACCAAAATCAAGTACAAAAGCTCCCATTATTTTGCCAGACTCTGTGGAGAATGTAACATGATGTTTGCCCAGAAGCAGCATAACCTCAAGCTGAAATATGTAAGCCAGAGAACTGACAAAATGTGCTTTGTTTTTATGCATGCTGTCATCGTATAGAACTATAATGTAGACAATTAATTAAAAATAAGTTTTGTACAGTCGTGCAAATATTCCATTGGCTCACCTATCTATCATTCTGCATAGTTTATGAAGAAAAAAAGAGAGAAAACCAAACCCACAAAACAACCACCACCACCACCCCCCGCCCCCCACGCAATTATAATGAATGAAAGTGTATGTACTGCTAGTCAGTCACCCAGTAAATGAGAAGCAAGCCTTTTGGTTGTCCCATCAGACAGTAGCTTAACAGATACTTTAGTAGTGGGAGGTAAAGGTTACATGGGCAGTTGAATTGCAATTTACATTTTTAATAAAGGACTCTGCTTATAAAGGCTGGTGGACTTTTTAATTTTTTTTTTCCCCCCTCAGAGCAATTGAATTTTTGTCTGAATTATGTATAGTGAGGAACAACGAAAAATACTTATCTCTTCTGGGGATCATCCAGGTTTTAAAGCATTGTACGTGTGTCTAGCTTTTAGGTACAATTTCATCTTAATAGCACTACTTTAAAATATAGTTACTGACAATAAAATTAAGCATGGGCCTAATTTTCAGGATCAGTGATTTTCACTTCAAATTGTTCTTCATGGGTTCTGTTAAAGTTATCCGCAGCTCTGGAATTTGCTCCTCTCTCTCTGTGTTTGGGGTTAATACAGCTGGATGAGGCATTTCTACCTTCTGTGCCAACTTGTTCTTGCATTTCAGAGGTGAGACATAGTGGTCATTCTCACTGCAAGTAAACATCCATTTATCCATGAGAATAGATATTTATTTTGTCTTTAATTGCTGTAAGCTGTGGTAGGAAAATAACTTTTGACTAAGTAAGAATAGACATTTTAAACCTCAGCTATGCTTGTCCTAGGTCTGGTAATACTGATATCCGTGGGAGTTTTATTGTTAAATTTTAAAACAAGGTGAATATTAAGTGTTTTGAAATTCACATTGAAGAGTACTTATGTACATGACAACAACTATAATCTTATATAAAATATTCCTTAAACACCCTTAGGGAAGCAAACTGACCAAAAGGGGGGATACTGGGACTCTACCCTTAACATCGCTTAACTTAGTTGTTACATAAAATGGTTACCAGGTGGAAAATAAAAAATAAAAAAAAAAAAAGAAAAGAAGCAAGCAAACAAACAAAACTGAATAAATAAAATGTAAATCACTGCTTTTAACCACAGCTCCCGCAAATTCATATCACATTATTCTAAGTGTTGATTAAATTTCCATTTTTAAAAGACACAATACCCATGTTAAAATGAAGTTTGTTCAAGAGGAAGAATTCATGCTCCTCCTTATTTCTAGATGATGTGATTTTATAGCCTTCCTGTCACATCTGAACGTAGACTTTCGTAAAAGAAACAAGGCTTTTTTGAAGTACTGCTGCTGGAACAGCAGCAACGCTTTTAAGAAATACATGAGGTGGACATCTAAATTAATGCCTCAGAGCAGTGTCCTGTTAAGGTTATTTTAGATCACAAACCTGTGCAGGTAGAAAGCTCTCCCATTGTTGTTCTTAGCTTTCAAGCTCTCTTCTGCTAATTTTGTTTACGTAGATCTAAGGTTCTTTATTCTCTGAATCAACGAGAGCATTCTGACTGTGGTGGCTAGGCCTTGGCTGGCTGCTAGGCACCCACCCAGCTGCTCTCTCATCCTTCTCCTCAACTAAACAGGGTAAGAAAATAAAATTGAAAAGCTTGTGGGTCAAAATAAGGACAGGGAGATAATTTACCGGTTACTGTCATGGGGTAAGCAGACTCAACTTGGGGAAAGGATATTATTTTCAACTAAAATAGATCTGTATGGTGAGAAATGAAGACAAATGAAAATAACAGCTTCCTCCCGAGCAACACAGGGATGGGGAATGGGATTGGTCCATGTTGGCTTGTCTCTGGTTCTCCTTCTTCATGCTTTTCCCCTGCTACTCTGTGATCTCCTCCCTGGGCTGCAGGGGAATCATTGCTTGGATGCCTGGATCACCTCCTCCATTCTGTCTCCTCTGACCTCAATGTCACAGGGCTGTTTCTCACCCTTTTTTCCTCACCCCTCACTGCAATGCAGGGTTTTGCTGCTTCTTAAGTGTATTTTCTGTGAGGCGCCACCGCCCGTGGCTGAGGGGCTAGACCAGGCCCCGCAACAGGGCTGTGTGGGCTGGTGGGAGCTGTGTCCGGCTTGGGGCAGCCCCGGCGTCCACAGAGCAGTGCCCCTGCAGGCCCTGCTGCCAGCACCTGGGCACCTGTGCCTGTACACTGCATAGACTGGTTAAAAAACAGTTGCCAACTCAGCTAATTACTAATAATTTCTGAGAGAAAATGTGTGATATCTTGCAAGCGGGGACATTTTGATGCCCTCCTATATTTAGAGGTACATGCTAAAAAACCATACTGTATCTACATATATTTCTATACATTTCTGGAATTTCATGGTTTAGGCCTTGTTCTAAAACTGCTAAAATTTATTTCTTCATTTTCTGTGAAAAAGAACAATCTCTGTTTTCTGACTGGAGAGGTGCTACTTGAAATAAGCAGTTGTGACCTTACAAACTTTGGAATTGCCATACTTTGGATTGAACAGAGGCCTCTGTTCTTCAACTCTCTCTTCCTCTGACAGGAACTATATGGGGAGATCTGCATAAGCCTTGAACCATCTGGGCCTGTAGCCTTGTTGGAGGGGGGTGGGAGGGAATAGGTGTTTAATCTTAAACAAACAAACAAAAAACCCCAAACAAACCAACAAAACCCTTATTTAAATTTGTATTTTTTCGCCCCACACAAATTTTGGGAAGTCTTTGATTTTATATTCTATGTCAAAAAAAATTCACTGTTGATCTTCGCTTTCTGTGAATAAGCGTTTATTTAGTTTGAATTTATCAGTTACATGTTTCAATTAAACAGGCAGTCCTAGGAAAAACATTCTGTCTGTTTTTCCAAAGCAACATTTGTTACAAAGTCATTTACTTAATCAAAAAGTTTTATTTTCTGAGTCTCATAGAAAATTCTGTAAACGGAGTGTTCTGTGGAACAGCATTTATCCATTAATTGCTCTTATGTCAGCAAAATTGAGACTTGTTTGAGAAGCCTTACAGACAGCTGCAGTAGTGTCAGTCATTTGAAAGTCGGTATCTTATTATAGAATACTTCTTAGGATGTCTTCTTGAACTTTCCCTTGAATTTTACATAAAATAAATTAGTTCTTCCATCAGCCAGTAAATTAGAAGATTGAAGTGAGTAGCTGTTCAAATCAACATGTTGTTATCATTAGGTACCACAGATACATATTAAAATATGGATATATTAGCTGTCTTTCCTCATCGTTCCCTTATACCTAATCATAAGGCTGTCTCAGATATGTGATTTGCAGCTGAGCTGTAACGACGACATCCATCTCTTCAGAGTGCACTGAAGGCACAGCTTCAGTTAGTTAATCTGGCAGTGATGTGATTGAACTAGAAAATGGAAAAAGGCTTAATGAAATAATGTTCTGGTCAGACAAAGCAGTTCAGGAAAATGATGTTTCCTTTTGTTCCGGACATGTTTTAATCTTCTGCCACTTAGCTTACGTATAGCTTTGTACAGTTAGCTTTGATCAGCTTCAAACGTGAAAGATCTGTGTGCTGGCTCCATGTCTCTCTGTCTGCTTTCCTGGTGTGCTTGAACTGAAGTGTTCACAACTTAATTTGAATGTGTTTTCCTGTGTTTGAAAACTACCTATTCTTAACTTTCTTTCTTTGATGCATTTGTGTCTGTAACATGAAGAACCAGTTCTACAGAGTTATTGCTAACATGGAGTTTGAGAAAGGTTTAAGGCAAGGCAAGAGTTCTTACCTACTTTGAACTTACAAGATTTAACTTTGATGTTTTTGTAAAAGCTGGGATGACTGTTAATGTGTCCTGGTTTTGGTTTAAAAGTCACTGTCGAGGGATGTTTACTTTTTTAAAAAAGTTCATCATATATGTAGACCGTCTTTTGTCTTCATAAATACAATATTACAAAAGTAACCAGTGTTTTGTATCCTTGAGCCCAAATAGGAAAAATAGCAGATAGGTAAATATAAAACTTGAGTCTCCCATTTTCCAATTTCTCATAGATAATCTGCTCCAGGAACACTTAGGTGTTAACTGGCATGTCAGAATCAAAAGCAAAAATACAGCTGAAATATCTTCTTGTAAAGGATTGCTCTGTAAGTGCTTTAGGGCTTGTCACGCAAATGCTCTTGCAAGCCTGTCTGGGTAGCAGGGTATAAAGCAATGGATGCTGTTACAGCAGGCAAGATTAGAAAAAACAGCTTATTCCAGTGTTTTGTTTTGTTTGGAGGGAGCAGTTCAGGACAAATAGTGAATTGGGGACGTTACCGAGTTCTAAAGTTGGGAATTTGATTTAATATGTTGTCTTTTCGACTTAAGACACAAAGGGAGTATGTGCATTAGAATATATGCATTACAAAAAGGAAACACTAAAAACCTGAAGAGTAGAGTTTTAACAGGAGAATTTTGACCTCATCTGTAATGGCCGTTCATGGGCAGTATAAGAAAGGTGGCTTCCAGGTAGCTAGAAATTAATTTGAGTCAAGTTTTTAGATTCTGCATATAATCAAAGAGAAAGTCCAGCCACTAACAGATCACTGATTTAATGTGTTTTGTACAGGAAATCTCTTTCATAGGTAAGGTATTGGTGGATTACTTATAAGAGAGATCCTGCTTTTATGTCAGCAAGAGACTGTTCCAGCATTTGGAGCTGCTCAATATTTTAGACTGACTTCACTGACTGCAATAAGGGCTGAACTTGCTAAGGACTTCAGAGGGGGAGGGGTCAGGGACATCAGATCAGAGAAATGTGGTATTTTTTTCCAGAAGTGTAGGGTACACTTAGTCTCCTTTGTTGAGTTTTTATTCTTAAACCCCCAGAGTCTTGCTTTCTAGACTTAACGTTAAACCTTATGTGAAATGCAAGTTTCATGACGGAGTATCTGTATAAACTTTCTGTGAGAGAAGCCGCAATCTTTCCTCTTTAATAATAGTACAAGTGGTGGTAAAATTGCAAGAGGGGAAAAAACATGATGAAGTAGATAATTGTTTATATATAAACACAGAATGATTAATGAAAAATCCTTAAATAGGGTAGAACAGACAAAAAGAAAATTGTGTTATTTTGTCACTGACTAGAGTAGCTGGATGTACAAATATTTCAAGCAAGGTTGAAAAAAACTTATATTGAAACTGCATTGCTGATATAAAAACACTGAAATTGATGTGCTACTGAAAGAAATTAAAATCACTGATGATGATTAAAAAAAGGCACTCTTTGGAAAATACATAATTTTAGTAACCAAGCTTGATTTTGTATAACTGTGCATGAATGAATGCTACTTCAAGCCACTTTAGCTAAGTAAAGGAAAATTCCCAGAAGGCAGAGGTATCTCTACATTATGTAAAGCTCTGTGCCACTCTGAAAGCTATCTGTGGGGCTATATGAGGCTGAATGTTAGGATGTACACTGGTGAAAGGACTTTTCTATCTCTGTGCCTGCATCCCCAGGCTATATTCAGAGACTTCTGGCCATGGTTTAGTGTTTAGCCTCTCAAGTAGCTACGGAATGACTGACCAAAAACTACTGAAGTCACTGAAAGGACTTTTGTTTAAAACTGCACTCAAGGGCCTGTAATCTTGAGTTGAAGCTAATGTCTCAGAACTTAGAAATACAAATTATTTTACAGAAAGCTTTTCAGACTTGCTGGATTTTTAGAATTGTAAACTAGTCACTAAGCGCTTTTTTTTTCTTTTTTTTTTTTTTCCCCTTCAAGGGCACTTCATTCAGAAATGTATTCCAGAGACTGATTTTAATATGTGCAGGTAAGAGAACCAATGAATTATCTCTCTGCAAGGTGATGATTACAAAAAAAAAAAAAAAAAAAAAAAATTATATGTGTATGCTGTAATCACAATCCCAAAGCAAAAGTGTCTAATCATAATTACATTCATCCAGAGTTTGGAAAGATTTCAAGGTGGGGAAAACAGTTGTCCCAAGAACTGCTTATGTTAGTAGAAAATGAAGAAATATTTATCTAGTCTTCAGGTTTGCTTGTGTGTTACTTTTGATAGAGCATTTTATATATCCTCTCAGCTTTTTATAACTCCATTCCATTATTCTGACAACAACTCGGGAAAGAAGTAGCATGTTCATCCCACAGCTTTACAAATGTGTGGCTCCAGGACACAGATGTGTACATACATGTGTGTGTAAATTGGGTACAAATGACACACAGCACTGAGGCCCAAGTACTCCAGATGAATAATACATATGCATTTAGGAAGGCAGTAAGTAATGAGGTTGCAATTCTCCACATTTGGATGATTGGAGAAGTGTGCATTGTCTTTCATAAACAGCTGAGTGGGATTATATGCTTTGCTGCTGCTTAGCATGTAAGTGTTTAAGAGTTTGCATGCAAAAATCTTACGATCCATTTTAGAATAAGAAGATTCCTATAGAAGGAAAGCACGATAATACTTTCTGGAAGAACAGATTTTACTAGGGAGTTTTCTTCAGCCATTGATAGCCCAGACTGAGAATTTGTTTTAATTTAACTTGTGTGAACCTAGAATGCTAGGAAGTAACATTTCTTTAAATCTATATGGTTAAAGAGATTTTGCCTCTAGGGTACAAAATGAAACAGAGAAGTGCTGTTTGTTTACCAGGACAACACTTGGAATTAAAATCTTGGTTTAACTTGTCTTATTTCACAGTTGGTTGAAAGAATGCATTAAGGCAGAATCAAATCAGGAACTGGAGTACTCTGCTGCTTCTAGTGTAGCAGAGGTGTAGATGACTCTATAGGGTACCACAAAAAACTCTTGCCAAACTTAAATGTTTTCAAATTGTTATTGGTGTTCAGCTCATGGTGGCTGTGTAGGGATAAGCAATCAATGGCTTTGCACCAAAGCCAGCTTTAATGAAGGCAATAATTGAATAGGGATTCATACAGCTTTGCTATTAATAATTTTAAAAGGTGATACGTATTTTTCTACAAACGTATAGAAGAGGTATCCTGCAAAGGATATCCATTATAAATCAGCTAATATTGTAAAAGCATAGTAAATGTTGTCTGAACTCGGCTCCATTAAAATTAATGGAAATTCTGTCATCAAATTCAATGAGGAACATAAGTAAATACTCCTGAAAGCCCTGTCCCTTTTGGATAGTCTCTTATCCATTTGGTATTGTTTAAACCTGTAGGTGCAGTTATGAAATGCCTTAGTTGCTGGGTCTTCTATTTTAATCTAATACACAATCGGATTGAGGTTTTCAAAGTAGTTCATTGATTAAAACTGATGGAAAAAGAGTAGCTAAATTCTTTGCATGTTTTGAAAATTTTAGCTTCTCGGTATTAACTTGCAGTCCTTAATCTGTCCTTAACTGAGTGGAATTCTCACTGGGACTTTTGCTTGGCAAAATGTCCTGCCAGGGCCTGTTCCAGCATGGGCTTCCCATGGGGTCACAGCCTCTTTCGGGCATCCCCCTGCTCTGGCATGGGGTCCTTCCTGGGCTGCAGGGGGGTCTCTGCCCCCCCTATGACCCTCCATGGCTGCAGGGCACAGCTGGCCTCACCATGGCCTGTACCACAGGTTGCTGGGGAATCTCTGGATTCTCTGCTGACCTTATCTTCTGCAGACTTGTTTCTCTAACTCCTCTCTCCAGCTACAGTTACTGTTGTGTGGCTACGTTTTCCCTTTCTTAAATACATTTCCCCAGAGGCACTACCACTGTTGCTGATGGGCTCAGCCTTGGCCAGCAGTGGACCTGTCTTGCAGTGGTCTGCAACTGGCTCTGTCAGACATGGTGGAAGTTTCTGTCATCTTCTCACTGAATCCACCCCTGTAGACCCACTCTGCTGCCAAAACCTTGCCATGCAAACCCCAAACAGCAATTAACATTTTGGCATTTTCTTTTTTAGCAGTTCAAATGACCACTTACTTATTTTAAAGTGAGGAATAGCTAGTATCCAGGTTTTTGGTATTTAAAGTAGTAAGTTTTATATTAAAAAAATAAAAAAAAGAAGAAAAATGGTCTACTGAAATTCAGATTCTGCAACACAAGAACTTCTGATTTTTTTTTTTTTTCAAGAGGAGTTGTGGTGGTAAAGGGCAAAGCAAAACCCTTCTTTTGAGATATGGAGAAATTGTACAGGGTCACTGTCTTATACAATACTGTGCTGCACTTAAAACAGATCTAAAAGTTTTGACAAAACACAGGAAAATTGCAATCCTATAAATTCCAACACTACAAATTTCAGAGGGGCATTGATTTCCTTACATCTCCTGTGCACAAATTTTTTACATCGACATTTCTGGGGTTGGGCTCTATTTTTCTAAATGATCTGAACTATTGTTAACCTCACTTTTATTTAGAAATAATTCTCAATGAAAGGTAGTTCTGAGAAGTAAATCACTTAACACTTCCAAAACGTCCACTGCCATTTTGGATTCTTTAAGGACAGTAAATGAGGAAAATGTCATAAAAGTAGAAAATAAAGGAATGCAGGAAACTCCTGATAAAAAAATAAAACCTCCTTACAAAAGTGTCCTTCTTAACACCAGTAAATCTTCTATTTGTATGGGTTCCTCATACATACAAATTATAGTATATAATGAGAATATTTTCTGCAAATGGTTTATCAGAATTCATCTCCATCTTTACCAAGCATTGAAGTTGAGTCTTGATGAAGAGCTGTTGAGGATACTCATGCATTATTTATGTCTGTCTGTAAAGAGAATCATTTTCACAACATATTTTTGTATGGGGAAAAAAATTATTAATGGAATAGATCAGTCACCTTATGAGGAAGAGACAAGGCTGGAAAAAGGCAGCTGGGCGATAAGGTTGAGAGTTGATATGATCAATGGTCACACAATCATGAAGGTCATGGGTGAAATGAATACAGAGCTGTTATTTCTGAAATTCTGCGATGTTTGAGCTACAGTGTATTGATGAAACTATTAGGAGCGTAGTTTAAAAGATAGAAGGAAGCTCTTCTTGGACTTCTGAAATCTATTGTCAAAGGAGGATGTGGAGTCAGGTTCTGATTCATGGACAGCAAGTCCATAGAGAGATACCAAGTGAATAGGCAGGCACGTACTTTCTAATATCCTTCATCTAATAAGCATGGAAGAAGTGGAATACAAAGACTGGGCTTGTGTGATTGAGGCCAGGTAACATCTCTCTATGCCACTGATAGAGACAGGATGCTGGTACAGGTAGGACAATGTTCCAACCCAACAGGGATACCCTTATGTTCCTGTCTTTTTAAGCTTCAGTGTATTAAAAATTATGGTACCAACGTATGAACCCCAGGATTTGGAAGGAGATTTTAATTTCAACTGGATTAATGTTTTGGTTTTTGATAAGCAAAATAATAGGATAGTCTTTCAAGAGAGATGGCTTCAACCTGGCATGTGCAGCATAAATCCGCTATTCAATTTTTCTTCAGGAGATTAGACGTGGATCAAAGAAGGAATGATAAAAAATTTTTAGGTAAATTGTATAAATCTAAATGGGACTGTGTGTTGGCAAATCAACAGATATTCTGTTCCCACAGGCACAGTGATCCTACATACAGGCTTGCTGCTTTACTCTTACTGTCCA
Organism: Eurypyga helias; assembly: GCF_000690775.1. Classification (NCBI taxonomy): domain Eukaryota; kingdom Metazoa; phylum Chordata; class Aves; order Eurypygiformes; family Eurypygidae; genus Eurypyga; species Eurypyga helias. The sequence goes on along the minus strand of NW_010231290.1, from coordinate 64,191 downwards.
CAGTACCCCAAAACATGACACTTGAGATACAAGATACATTGCAGTTAAGCTAGATGGGATGTTTTTGTAGCTGGTAATACAAAGTATTATTGTGGAAAAGACATTTTCTAGTAATCAAACAATAGCCAGTGTATATTTGGCATGCAGCAGAACAATAGTAGAGGGACATCTTAGGGACCATATGCTGTTGTGTTACTAGTAACTGGAGAATTTTGGTGTTCTCATATGAGAAGTACCAGATACTATATATATGACTATTAGAATCTAACTGACATCTTATAATGACCATGTTTCTCTGGATCCACTAAAATGACACCTCTGAAACAAGTGTTCTGGAGGGGATTCTCAAGCTATCAAAAAAAAGATTTTCAAAAGTCCATATATTTCAATACTAATACGTAATTTCTGAACTTGTTAATATTCTACACAATGCACCCTTATAATTGACAAGTTGTATCCAAGTTTCTATGGTGTTTTCTCTAACCTTAACCAAAGTTCTATGGAAGTGGGAGCCTCTCCAGTCTTGGAAAACTGTAAGCAGACCTGTTCAGCTGATCATACTCATCTGCCTTTCTTTGCTGCTTTTATTTGCTGTGCTATAGTTTTATCTGTCCCTAAGGCGTACTAATTTACAACTCCTTTTTACTAGACCAATAAAGACATTTTGTGCTAAGGCTTTGGTTTATTATCTGGTGCTCTGAAACACTGGGTCAGATAGAACAGTGCTGCATCAACTAGAAATTGAATTGCAGCAGCATTTTTGGTTTTCCTTGCTGATTGGAGATCTGTCAAATAAACTGAGCAGTTGCTCTTTGTGAATGTACCACATGGTAAACTGTGTCTGATGCAGATAGGGGGAGAATTCCAGCTTCCTGTGGGTCACTCTATGCCACAGATTTGAGTTTTTTTTTCTGATTGTTTTCATTTTTAACAGAAGAGTTGGGTCTCTGTCATTAAAAAGTCTGTTAAGATCAAAAATTCATAATGAAAGACAAAGCTGGTTGAACTGCAGTTGCAAATGTATTTTAAAAAAGTAGATTGTTGGGCTTTGGTCAACATGAGTTACAGAGATGATCCTTTGTGGTGGGAGTTTAAGACTTCGATTAATTTTATTTATGAAATAAATAAGCAGCTTGAGGTTTTCCTTCCTTTATCCAACCGTTTCCCTAGGGGGATTATATAGTCTTGTTCAGCTGCACCCAGAATATTTTTGCTCTGTGTTTCAAAGGTGTGATAGAAAGATTTCTGATCTTGAATAGGTGATTCTTGTTCAGAGTAAAACCTGAAAGAATTTCTGGGACCAGAGAACAACTGACACCTGATAGCACATAGCTGAGTCAGGTGAATGAGTTAAGAAATCAGGCTGCAAAAAGCAGACAGTCCAGCAGAAGTCTTGAGTTTTGTTGTTGTTGTTGGGTTATTTATTTATTTATCCTAGCAAAGGACCTCTGTTAAAGTAAGGGGCAGGCTTTTAGAAAATAGGCTAAATGGAACTAAATCCTGTTACAGGGTAATAACTTGCTAAATCCTTGGGGTGCCTGGTGTTTTGTAGGAAAAGTTGTTCTGGTTTCTAACAACAAATTGTAGAAATGGTCAGATATGTGACAGAATTAATGAACTACATCACAGATTGGAGAAATAGCATAAAATACTTTTCTAGACACTGGCAAAGGCTACATAGGCTACACTCTAGGTCTTCTTAGAAACATCCAAGAACTTAAGACTGAGAAAAAAATGTGTAAAGCAAGAAAACCCCAAATAGTGCCTCAAGATCTGTTTTGAGACCACTGACATCCTTGAATTCTCTTTAGTGATATGGTAGGAGGGTACAATTTCTCTGACTATTCTGTAACATATCTCTTTATAACAGTCTTAATTTTCTGTAATGATTCTGGAATTTTTCTCATCTGATACATGGTCTAATTAAATAGAGGGCTATGAGAAGATGAGTCACTTAAAGAGAGGATCAGTTAACATAGGGAGAGCTTGCTGATCTACAGAAAAGTGTTAGCATGAGCACTGGACCATAGTGAATGCAGGGGCCTAGAAGCCATCCCCAAGCAGCAAAGATGACTGGTTTCCTTTAAAAAAAAAAAACTTGTACATGTCACTCAGTTCTTCAAGAAAAAAAAAAAAAGTGATTGATGACTGTAGATCCTTATATGTTACACCTATTTCCCATTAAGAAATGATATTTCAAAAAACCTGCTACTTCAGGCTAGAGTGCCTTGTAAAAGCAGAATTGTTTCCTGCAGCTGCATCATGGATGTTGAAAATTGTATGGTTCTGTGGCTGTCAGTCCCTTTAGAGGCTCTGTAGAGATCAATAATTGGTATGACAAATTATGTTTTCATGCGGGAAAACAGATGCTTCATAGGCAATCAAAAAATTTAAAAAGCTTTTTAGAAATTGGGGAAGATTTATAACAATTTTTAAAAAAAAAATTTATTAAATAATTCATTTAACTCTGTTAAGATTTGAGTTGTAAATTCTTATCTGTGTGTGCTCTTCAGCCAATATTCTTGTTTTGTTGTTTGTATCTTTCATGTGATTGGATTGAAGCACTTTTCTGGACAGTATTCCGCCAGCAAGGCTTTGTATCAAACTTCCATCTCTGTATTAAGGTACATAGGAGGGGTTTGTGACTACAGGAAATGAATTTCAGGAGTCAGTGGGCTTCCTCTGTGTTATGTTCTGCTCTGAATCAAAGAACACTTACCAGTATGAATGGATTAGGTATGCTTCCAGGGGGTGATGTTTCAGCCATTGATTCCAGGAGTTAGGTTGGGATTCCAGTTCTTGCTCCAATGTCTCTTTTGTATCTTATTAAATTGTGGTATAATACAAACTGTTCACAGGCAGTGGAACAAGGGGAGGATAGCTGGGCTTGTGCTCTCATATGAGTGGTTTGCTTAGTCTGGTTTACCCCTTACACTAGAGCCCAGTAAATGTTTAGTGATTCCATGTGTCAGGGTTGTTTTCAAGTGGCTTGAGGGGGAAAATATGAGTCTGAATCTCCCACAGAGTTGCCCAAAGAAGGGTCTCCTTCTTTAAGACACTCAAAATTTAACAGGACAAGACCCTAAGAAAGCTGACATCCTTGAAGTTAGTCCTGCTCTGAGGAGATTGGATTAAGCAAAAGCATAAATTATGCTATGTTTTTATAAATTCATAATAATTTCATAAATCTCATAAGTATCTATGAGTTTTCTGTTTGCTTCTTTTTGGGAATCCCCTACATAGGAACTAAAATCCTCCCAGCCTTTGTGTTTGCAGATGACTAATCCAAGTCTGGATGCTGTCCTGCCATTCCTGGGACCTAGAGCCAAACCTCTTTTGTGTATCCTAAATGCTTGAACATGTGACATTTAGAGAAGAGCCTAATACTTTTATCTTTTTCCACTGTTTCAGGGGAATGGTTTGTATGATTAAAAGGAAATCCTGTAGCACATGGACATATTTTCAAAATTAAACAAATTTATGAGAAAAAGGAAGAGTTAGGACACCCAGAAAAAAATAAAGCCTGGGGGCAAAGGAATCCATTATGAAATCCTTCAGTAAAAGTATTCATTTGAAGTTAATTTTTATGGAAATGTTGGTTAAAATTGAATATTCTTCCATAGAGGTAGGATATGATTTTATGTTAGTTACTAAACAGGTCATTAATATTCAGTGCCATAGTCACTATTTTTGCAGAAAGTAATGTGATTACATGCTGTCCAGAGAGGAAAAGTGAGCATGTAGTGCACATGCCGAGAAATGCATGTGTTTATCAAGATGTCAGGTGTTCCTTGGTGTTGAGAATTCGTTATCCTGAGAATGTTCTATTGAAGTGCATTTTAATGAGCACTGCTGAAGCTGTGAATGGTCTGTCAGCATTTTTATTAGGCATCTTATTATTAGGGAGTTTATAGCTTGGTTGTAAAACCTTGCTGTAGGCTAAAACTAGTTAAATAATACTTTCAGAGCAATGTTTTTTTGCCAAATTTAATTCAGATAACTTTAGGCATATTTCCATGTTTGTATCAGAGGGCAATATTTAAGTTCTGATTGCAATATTTTGAAGTAGGGCAAGGCAAAATACAAATGGCCTAGACCTGCAGCTTTAGTCATAGTAGACAATGAGACTCTCTAGTACTAGAGAATGTATGTTCCCTGTAACAATGATACACAGTGGCTGTAGTGGTGGGACTCAATGTTTCAGGGTGGAAGATAAAGTCCGTATGGAAACAGAATCCTGTTTTGCCAGGGTAGGGTCTTCAGAACTGGAGCTAACCTGAGGCTGGCTGTGAAAATCATAAATACCTGACTCTGACAGAAAAAGGTTTTGTTATTTGAACAAAAAAACTATTAATTTAAAAGGCTGTTGATAAGTCATGTTAGTTTTTCTGTGTTGTACCCAGTGAATAGCTCAGCAGAGCAGTGAACTTGCAGGGTTCTCTGTTTTCCCTTTGTTCATGGAACAAATGCTCTCATTTTGTACATCAGCGATCACAGTTTGCTACGGCTGTTCTGCCACGTCAAAGCATATACTTTTCAGGAGGAGGTGAGAAAAAGTAGTACATCATTTTATTGTCGCTTCAAGACCTTGGGCACAAAAGTGTATTACCCTAATTTTGCAAAGATTATTGACAGGGAAGTTACATAAGTCTGTAGCTGAAGGTTCTAAGCTTAAAATAATGATATTAAAAGATAAAGTATATTAAGTTCAGTGAAAACCTGAGCACCTGATTTATTTCAGTACAACATGAAGGGGGCAGACTGACACCAGGAGGTTATGTTGCTTCAGTGATTCTCAGTCTTTCATTAGCTGCCAGTCACAGGCAAATTCCTGAGGGTGAAAAATTTTCCCATGTTCTTGTCAGTAGCACAATGTTTGGAGAAACTTTTGTGATCGGCAGTGCCTACCTCAACAAATGTGCTGGGGGAATCTGTTTGGATAAAAAAGCTTTGTCATGTAGCACTGTCCCTCTGGCCACAAGGCCCAGACTGTGTAGTCTGTGGGACGTTCATCGACACAGCTGTGTAGTAGGTTGAAGTTAAATACAGACAGATTTTATGAATTGGTTGGGGTTTGTTTTCATAAGATTTTGCCTCTTAATGCACGGAATTCAAGGAAGAATGTCAGAGCCATAGAAATTCCTCCTTTGTGCCTTTCTTTCATTTGCTTATCTTCTTCATTGCTGCAGCTGTGTACCGGCTAAGGCAGTCGATATGCACCAGTCCTAATACAAACCAGGTACGAGTCACCTTGTAAATAGTTTCAGGCAGCTTTTGTGGGAATCCAACCTCTGTGGAAAACAAATGGTATAAAAATCCAATCAGTGTGATTTTCTACCTAAAGCAAATTCGTAAGTTTTACAGGTTAGATAATTGGTTTTTAAATTAGCAGTGAGTAAATATTTATGGTAGAACCCAAGCACCTCTGAACTCAGTGAAGACTTTACTTCTGAAAATGTGGATCTAATTAACTGCATCAAGCTGTTGATGTTTTATTAAGTATTACAGCTGTGCTAAATATTGGACAATATACGACTATTTTCACTTCTTCCACTCCATTATAGTGGAGAGTACTCTTTCAGTTTGAGCCACAGGTTATTACTGTTGAGTTTTCAGTAGACATGGGCAAAGTCAAGTAGATAAAGGGTTTGAAAGATTATTTGGTCTTCTTTCTTCTCTGCAAAAATTAGAAAGATTTTGCCCCAATCTTGAGAATCCTTCTAAAGTAAAGCAACTGTCACTTATGTTTTAAAATATGCCTTTCCCCCCTTCCTGATATAAAAATTGTTTATCAAACATCCAAGGCAGCTGCACTTGCCTTCAAGTGTGTGCTTCAGGGTACACAGGCACAGAAAATCTAATGTGTGATAGCTGAATTTCATGGTTTGCAGGAGTTTCATCTATGAGAAGTTTTTACATTATACTGAGATGTGGAAACAGCTTTTTTTGTCCTGCAGAATTGAATTTTCTTTTTCAGTATTTTTTTCATGTAGTATTATTTCTAGGGAAGAGACAGTTCTAAAACTTGTTCTGTTAGCTGTCTTTGCAGAAGTGCCATGCATAAAGTGAGCTGGTTCTTTTTTCTGTACATATTATGGTTTCACTTAAATATCTAACAAAACAAATAGGAAGATAGCAGAGAGAAAGATACACTCACTCCACAAACTTCAGGTGCAGACAACTAGAGACAAAAGATACTTGCATCTCAGGATGTTATTTAGCATTAACTGATGCTTTTATAAAGTTCAAAACCTCACTCAGCACTGGGTTTCTCAACAACTGCTGAAGGTCTAAGATGTTTTGGCTTGGACTTTTCACTGTAAGTGATCTGTACAGTGTTTATAAGTAGACAGGGTTTTGCCTGAGCTGTTAAACTAAGTGGTGCTGATCTAATAAGCGTGTCTTTCTAAACTAGAGCACTGGGTACCTTTAATCCTTCTAGGGAACCCACACGCATGGCAGTGTGCGCTGCAGCTTTGTGGAAGCTGATTGTCTCCTCAGCTGCTGATTGAACAGAATATATGAAGTCCGGGTTTCACTTAGAAGAGCCACTAATTTATCTCTTTTCTCTACTTGGAAAAGGGTTCTTCAAACTTGAGGAAAACCTGTTATTTTTTTATTAACACTTTTCTATCTTTGAAGGAAACTGGTCAACAGTTTTGAAAGCATGGGGTTGGAAGAAGGAGGCTGGTATACAGGACGGTCACATTTTTTTTTCTTCCTTAGGCACTCAGGCTAAAAATGGGCAGGGAGATCGATACTAACGCTGTGTTTTATTATATATTTCAAAGCCCAACTTTATGTGAAAGTGCTTTGATGAATTTTTAAACAGTCTCACAGAAATACAAGAAAAGCATTTGTACTGTCAGTTACTTCAAAAAAGTAGTTCTTAATTAATGTCTAGGACTTTTTCTTCAAATAATTGTTCTTAGTGGTTGTACTATAACTCCTAATGCTAACTTTTCATAATTACATACTTCCTTGTTTCACACATGATGACCAAATATAAGAAAATTAGATATTTAAAGAATCTGTATATTAATAGAATATGTACATATCCACTTAAATGCTTTAGTCCTGATGTTAAAATCACTAAGACAAACTGTTGTTTTAAATAAATTATTGAGGTGTACCATATTTACACCATTGCAGATCCTTACCATGTCTGTATCACTTCTATGAATATGCCGAAACTGATTCTGTGCCTGAGAGAAATTCTTAAGGTGGGGTGATGTGAGAAGAAAGGTAAAAATGACATTCTGTTTGATGTATAACACCTCTGTGGGTGCTAAGGATAATTAGTCAAAGGAAAACTGAAAGAAAATTGATGAGAATACTAAAAAAAAAATAAAATAATAATAAAAAAAATATGTCCGAAGAGAGGTTTTGTGGAAGTGCTGGTTACCCTGTGAGAAAGGGGGAAGAAGAGACAGTGGTCAGTGAGATAAAAGCACAAGTTTTCCTGCTTTCAGATTATGCCAGTTCTGCTAGTATCTATTCTGCCTGTTTGAAAGGCGACAGGATTCGTTTGTACTTCCAAACTTGGAGTATTCTTTATTGTTAGCATTTGTTTAACATTTAATACCTGTGCTTATACAGGTATGCACTTTGCTAGTAGTCTGAAATATGTCTGTTCTGCCAAAGTATTGTTAAATAAGCCCTGTAACAGTGATGATTACACTATTCCTCTTTTTATAGTTCAAAAGCAGAAAGAACCATTAAGTTTATCCAATGTGACTTTTTACATATCAAGGTCCATTACATTTCATCCAGATATTTCATTTTATAGATGCATATTTCAGTAAACAAGTAAATTAAGCCAATTTATCTGGCGGATTTTACTTTGTACAACACACTGAATAGCAAGGATTAAGATGTGTTTGCTGTCAAGTATCTACAGCAGCCAAAAAATGGAGTGAGGTATGCCTAGGTGATATCTATTGCCTTTTGAAGTATATTTCTCTTACATTCCAGTTTCTCCTTAATCTAGGCTCTTTATTAAGAGGTTGCATGACAGCTGGAACTGTTCTTATATTTTCATTATGAAAAAGGGTGTCTTGAAACAATAATGGAATTCTCCAGAGGGAAGAATAGTGATACTTTGACTCTCTTTACTCGTCAAATTGGCTTGGAGTCTGTGCTTGTCCCTTCAATTTTTTAATCAAGAAATTTTTTAATCAAGAAATTTAATCAAGAAAGTTGTTTTAAGTAGTTCTATAACATTTTCTTGTAACTCTCTTCTTCCTTAGGTCTTTACCGCAATTGCAACTGGCTTTTTCTCCTTGGTCTTGGCTTTTACTTATATTTACTTTGAGTGTGGTGGTGTTATAATGCTTAGCTGTATTCTCTTCGTCTCAAAATTCCTCTCATTCTTCCAGTTTCTGTGATGACTTTCAAAAAAATATCCTGTGGTAAAGGGTTTTCTGAGCTTAGCTATGAGGTATTGATCTTAGAAAAAAACTGAAAACTTCCCAAAAAATAGAAAATGGGAATGCTAAAAACTAATGCAAAATGCATCCTAAACTTTTTCTAAATGGTGAAAGGAACACTCTGTTGGAGTGGTGATGCCATGAAACAATGCAGTACTGCAAAGTGAGATTGCATTACATGATCATCCACTGTAATTTTAAGGCAGAAGATTGTCAGGAGGAAAGAAAGATGGCCACAGGCTGCAGGTGTGCATCCAAATCTACATTTGATTAGGGTTTGGTGACAATAAGAAGGCCTTTGGTTCAACCTTGGGTTTAAGACTTAAAATTTCTTAAATCTTTCTTCCTGATGGTTAAATAAAAATTACAACATGCTGATATTTGTTGTTCCAAGTAGAAGGATTTCAGCAGCGGCAAGCACACTGAGACAAAACAGTAAATGTCAAATAATTGGATTTATGAGAGTTAGCTTGTCCATTTCTCTTGCTTTGTGAATGCCTGTAGCTCGAGATGGTCTAATTCACTGGTTACACCATCCTCACAACTCCCTGAGCTCCTCTTTGTTTTAGGGAGAAAAGGGTGTGGTGTGATTATACAGCCCATCTCTGTGGCATCATAAACTTCATATTTCAGGAACTATCTATGTAACATGAACAGTCCTAACCTTAGTAAATAACAGGTATTGAGTCATTTCACTGTATAATAACAGCCAATTATTTATTCTGACCATCTATTTTCTACCGGTTCACTAGTAGGATGTTCTCAGTTTTGTGCATACTGGATGAAATTTTGGAATGTAGAAGTCAAACTACCTTAGGTTCATAACTTCAAATACTTTTAATTTTTAACAACTTTAAAGTACTCCAAACAGCTGACAGCTAGCTTTATAGTTTATAAGAAGAAAACACCACACACTGAAGAAACATTAAAGGGTTTATTTTTGATGTTAAATGTAAGTCCAATTTTCATTCTTTTGAATTACAGCAAGCACTTTACAGAAAAATAACTTGTGAAAATAGAGAAAAATATGCATGCAAAGGGATGTATTTTAAATATCAGTAAAGCAAGCAGATGTGTATGCCATCACGACATCTATTCTTTTAGCCGTATGTTTTTATGTCCCCATTCTGTCAGTCTGTAGTTTTAAACAAACAGTTCCAAATGTCACTGATATTTTTGCTTAAAAGACAGAATCTGTAACCCTTCAGAGATTATATTAATAGCTGCAGCAGTTTGCTATACTCAGTATTTCAGTATTTTCCTTATACGCATGTTTTAGAAGCACTAAATCTGTTAATCCTTAACCTTTCTTTTCTTACTAAAAGACCTTATTAGATTAAATGATGCGTTATTAATAAGTGGTTTAAAATGGAATCTAGCAAAGATAATGATACTTGTAACCTGTTGCAAAGAATAAACTACACATAATTTTTCTGTCCACCTGTTCTGGTACTGTAGTGCTTCTCTGTTTATTATCCACATGATTGATTATTTTAGCTTGGTTTTTTGACTATCTGTTTGCTTATTCTTTTGGTTATGTATGCACATGCAAATATGCATCCTGCACTGTTGCAGTTGAAAGGAAGGATAAGTCTCTCAATTTTATTTCCCATTGCTATTCAAAATACCTGTTTAGCTAGTTTTCTTATTTTTCTCCTGGCTTGGAGAAAAAAGCGGGGAAGTCTTATATGAGATAAAAGTGGGATATGACAAAGGGTTCTGTCGATTTTCCTTCTTTATTGAAGCATCAACTCGTGAAGTATGCAAGGCTATGTATCAGTGCCTTCCAAGACCAGCGTTACGCCTGAGGTCACACTTAGCCTGAGGCACATCCGTTATATCTAATGGCAGTTAACTTATCCATTCCTCCCCTCTGATTTCAGTAGAGGAGGATTTCAATATATGCATAGAGCAAAGTCTGCACGTGCATGTTCTCTGATACTTACTGATTTTATTAATGTTCCTGAGTGGAGGAATTGGCTATAACAGCTGGCTGAGATACTTAGCTGTATTTTTAAGTTAGATTGTCCCAGTTTCTGAGATTAAAAACTTCAACTGGAAGCTAAATGCTGTTTAAAGCATCAAAGGCTGAACAAAAATATTCACCATTTATTTTTACAAATATAAATATTTTATTTCACAAAGAAATCCAGTATGTATCTTTAGTTTTGAATACATCATAAAGGAAGGTTGTCATAGCCAAAGATACTTTTTCAATCTCCTATAGTTTGGGGGGGTTTGTTTTGAGGAAGGAACACTGTGTAAACCTTCCCTGTCCTTGCAGTATTGCTTGAGTCTTTTTTATCAGCTGCTGCAGCTTCATGGTGCCAAGCCAGAGGGATCTTTGTCTACTTTATATTATAGTGTAGAAGTCTGGACAGAAGTGCTGTATCATTATATCAGTACTTTAATAGGACAGTCATTAGAGAACGTGATATGTGTAAAATAGAATGTTATGAGTTTTGCATCTACTTTCTTCTTTTTATGTTACTGAAACATTAGCATGCATCATTATGTTTTAGCTTAGTTTCTTTCAAAAGAGGAATACTGTCTCTGCAGTGAGATTGTAACTAAAGGGGAGCTACTTGGTACAGTAGCAATTTATGCAGCCTCACAGGAATTTGTATTTGGCCTTAAGTGATACAGTTTTAGACATCTGGTGAAATGATTGGTTTCATGTGACGGTAGCATGCGCAGTAAGATAATAAGTATCATCTGCAGATACATTTGGTGTACGAGTTTATACATTGAATACTTCTGTGTAGACCAATCTGGGCAAATAAGGAAGTTGCTCAACACTGCAAATGTCTTCTGGATTATACAGGTCCCAAGAGCTACCAGTTTTGCACTGGCGATGGACAAGTGTTCTCACTTTTGAAAGCCTGCTTGCCTGGACATTAACCTACATATTTTGTTCTGATTTTCCAGAATATATACTGTGGCTTGTATCTTTTGGACTCAAGTCAATGGCCATTGGGCATAGACAGGAGATCTGAGATGTAAAATAAAGTCATCTTACCTTGTAAATGAAGGAGACATATATTCTTGTGGAGATACAGACAAAAAACTTAAAAAGAATCTTAAAAAGAAAGGAAAAAAAAACCCACCACATTGTTTGAAAGGCTTTTGTTCTTTGTTTGAAAGAACACAATATATGCTTGGACTGCTTTCAGATAGCTGTTGGTGTGTGGATGCTTTGAAAAGGTAACAAAGAAAATGATACATAGCTAAAATATGATTAAAAAATTTCTCTTGAATATTTAAATGTTGAGTGGAAACCTAAGATGTATCACTCTGCTCCTTGGGTCTTTCCTCTAGTATACAGTTCTGAACTCACATTATACGGATTATCTTTGAGAAACACATAAATAGATCAGTGCTTAGTGGTAAAATTGATGATGCAGTAATTCAGCCTTATCTTTGGAGCTTTGGCTGGAGATAATTGGTAATATGAGTGCATGGATACAGCAGTGGGCTAACAATGCCAGCATTTAAAGTACAAGATGTGCATCGAGCCTGTCACTACTGTGATAGCCTTCACGTGCAGCATCCCACTGCTGGTGCTCCAGGGAAGGGAAGAGTGGTACCTGTCTTGGCTGGAGTAGGTTTGCTGGTGAGAACAGCTTGATTGGCTCGATACTGGGGAATATTTGAAGGCACTCTGACCCAATTGCTATGTTCTGGGGACTGGGTTAGTTGATTGTCCAGTGATGACTGATTTGAAGGCATTACATTTCAAAACAGGTTACTTGGGTGGGTGAGGGGGGGGGAAGGGAAGGGCAGGGAGCAACACACATGGGACTGTTAGGAATCTGTCTCTGTGTTAATATTTACACTTAAAGTTAGCTAACTTACTGGTGTTCAGGATAATACATTTCTGCTCCTGGTTTCTGAAGAAGTCTTTTCACATGCTTGTGTAATGTCTAGCAATAGTAGCAGATATTATCCATAAGGTGGGTGAGGGGGGGGGAAGGGAAGGGCAGGGAGCAACACACATGGGACTGTTAGGAATCTGTCTCTGTGTTAATATTTACACTTAAAGTTAGCTAACTTACTGGTGTTCAGGATAATACATTTCTGCTCCTGGTTTCTGAAGAAGTCTTTTCACATGCTTGTGTAATGTCTAGCAATAGTAGCAGATATTATCCATAAGTAAATACAGAGGAACAGACTACTGTGTTTGTATTAGGCTCTAGTATGGAAATTTTTCTCCTCACCATCACATAATGGACTCTGAAACTGAACAGGAATTTTCTGTTTTGACTAGAAGATGTTGATACATTTCAAACAATAACAACTAATGTTCGGCATAGCTGCAGCCATTCATTCATTTAAGGCAGAATTTTAGAGCAAAATAAGGGAAGGTATCATACTATAATCCCTTAACCCACAAAACTTACAGTAGGCCAGAGGCTAGTGTGGTTCAGTGGGATTTGGATATTTGCATAGAAGAGTCTGCTTCTTCCTATTCTAAGCATAAATATAAGCTTTTAAACCTCAGTTTCCTGAGTATTCTAAACAAAATTATCTCAGCTTTGAGAATGTGGGTGGTCATTCTCTTAACAGCTTTTGGCTAAAAGCCTTAAAAGTATCAACTTGCTTTAATGTAACATCTCAGATGTTTGCATAGGCAGGAAAACTATTCCCCTTCCCATCTCATCCTGAGTGTTTCTGTATTAGGAGCATTTCACTTGTGATGTCCAGCTGTGTGAAGTTGTTGTTTAAAAGAAGAAACTTTGTATTCAATAATTTGACACTGAGCTTTAAAAGTAAAGGACATTATCATTGTAGCTCTAATCTCTCCTATCTCTGTCAATCAATTCCCCTGATTAAATGACAATTTTTTTTTCTTTTGTTCTAAACCATACTTAGTACTCCCATTTTGCACTTCCATATGTTCTTTGGGAATCTCTTGGTGCAATGATTAAAGACCTAGTATTTTTGTTGCCTTCTTTGAGTGTTATTCCTGTGCTGATTTTTGATCAGGAGCATGCTTTTGAATTTCCAAATTGTCCCCACTCTACTGAGTTTTGGTACATAAGAAACAGTCTTAGAGTGCTTGACCTGGATTACTTTTGGATGAAACTAAACCGGAAAATATATTCTAGGAACAAATCCAGTGTACTCCAACCACTTGCTGTGTGTTCAGTTCCTAGGGCCAAACCCCAGCTTGTCCAATGTAAAAGTTTGTGTAAAGTGGATACTGGGCCCTTACAGTTCTCCTTCAATCTTAATTTACTACTTGTCAGAAAAGGTATAGCTGGAGGCAGACATTGAGTACATTGTATCCTCTTAGGTTTCCTCACTTTCTGGAAGCTAATCTGTCCTTTCACAACCTTTTTTGCCTTTTCAGTACCAGTGCTGTGCAGGCAATAGGTCATTCACAGTGCAATCTATCAATGACTAATACTGGCTAGAATAACAGTGGATTTTATATGCATTTTTCAGTACATGGTACAGAACACATAAGTGATTAAAAGATATCTTGAGGGATAATGCCATTTAAAATTCTGTAAAACAACCTAGGAAACCAGAGATTTGGGTACTTTTTTTTTTTTTTTTTTTTTTTTTTTACTTTGAAATTATGCTGACACATCGTGTTCCTGAGAATGTCCTCCACTTCATTAATTCTCTTGATACTTTCAGTAAATTGTTTGTCTCTTCTAAATTCTGTTTGGATTTATATTACTTAAATCTTAAAATACTTTATCCCTGATTCTTCCCTGTGAGGAAATCTGTTGTAATCATACCCTAAACAATAATGAGTGCCATACTCCCAAGCATGATCCAAAACTCACTGAAGTCAGAGGGGGAATTTACTTTCAATTCTAAGGAGTATTGAACCATAGTGCATTTATTTATCACACTTTAAATTTATGGTTAGCAGTTGTTGCTCATGTTAAAATCCTCAGGTATCCATGTTTATCACTCAGAAGCCTATGACATACTGCATTACATTTATTCCATGGAAATATGTTTTTACAGTGAGGTGGCTCAGAATTCCCATTTTCAGTTTAAAAACACTGGACTGTTTTGTGAAAATGATTTTTGCCTTAAACATTCTGTATTGAGACCTGTACTGTTTAATAACTTCATCGATGACATAGCAAGATCGATTGCCAACCACAGCAAATTTGATGATGACACCAAGTGGAGTGTTGCAGCTGACTCGCCTGAGGGCAGGAGGCCATTCAGAGGGACCTGGACAAGCTTTAGAAATGGGTTCACCTTGTGAGGCTTAACAAGGCCAAGTGCAAGGTCCCGCAGCTGGGCCGGGACAACCCTGGTATCAATAAAAGCTGGGGAATGGAGGGGTTGAGAGCAGCCCTGCCAAGAAGGACTTGGGGCTATGGGTGGAAGAAAAACTGGACATGGGCTGGCAATTTGTGCTCACAGCTGCATAGATGGGATTGGCATAGGGAGAGAAAAATACTGCATCTCTTTTTCTCATATGAAACAAAGCACAAAGTTTGCATTCTTAATCCGAAGTTACATAGAAAGCCTTGTAAGAAGACTACATTACATTATTGAACCTGTGTGCTCAGTACAGACAGATGATATTTTCACGGGTGCCTAATTCTCTTTGATGGTGATTCCACAATTCTGGAGATCTTGATACTCATAACTTAAGCAGATTTCTCATCAAATGCCTTGTTTCTGTTCTTGAAATATAAATTTTGTGAAGTGTATTGCTTATGGAATGAAGATAAGTAAAACTTTGAAATAATCCAAACTAGGTACCTTTTTTTTTTTTGAGCACATAAACACCCTACATTATGCCTATTAAGTGTTTCTTAGCATCCCATAGTGTACCTTCCAAACACTGAAAATTCAAAGCATACACCATGAGTTCAACTATCCATTAAGGACTAAATTCTTCTTAACTGAAAATTGTAAAAAAATCTATGGACAACAGTGAAGAAAGTATTTCTTATAATTCCTTCTCAAAATTCTACGATTTTGAGATTTAATGTTCAGTTTAGGAATGATTCATCCCAGTCTAAGTCCAGCTATCAGCATTAAGCATGTTTAAGCCTCGTACTCAGCGTATCTACTCTGTTTCTTGCCAGCACTGAATAACAGTGTAAGACTTCATTCTAAACAACTCCTATCTGCCTTCCGTACCGCTAAACCAAGCATATTACTCAATCGTTATTTCCCTGCGTTAAATTAAAGATGTCTGTAGCCTCTGTCTCAACCATCTTTCAATAAGTTTCTATAAATTTACTGTAGTAAAGAGGTATTACACATGCATAGTAATGTTTTAAAAACAGGTTTTCTACTTTCACATTATCTGTAGTTCAGCCTATAACAACAATGCCTGATGCAATGAAAACGGAAGAGTAACAAGATAAAATAGAGACATTCAGTTGTAAACAAATAATTCAGAGTTTATTGCTTTGCCTTAGTTTTTATTTCATTAATGGAAACATAGTATTTATAACAATCAATTAAGAAAAAATCCTTAATACATTAAAGCACAGAGGCTTTGTTATTGGCAGGAAGTAGTTTCAAAAGTCATCTAACTAATCCAGGATGTCATCAGTCATAAAGTTCTACCTACATGTGTGCTGACAGACTTAGTTCTCAGGTTATTGAGCTACGTGGCACTAAGTCTGAGATTTGCAGTGCTGCTTCTTAGGCCTTTGTTATGTTTATAGCTGTTTCAGATTAAAACCGATTATAAAAATACATAATAAATTAGCTACGTTTCAGTTAGATTTCTGTTTTATTTTATATCTGAAAATATTGAGTCTTTGAAAATTAAAGGTTTAATATGGGAGCAAAAAAGCCTATATAACTTAAGTGTTAATGACCTCTTGTCAAGCTATCCACTGTTTCCTTTTGTCTTTGAGTTCAGTGGAACTAAGTAATGAGAAACAACTTCAGAATGTATTAGGTCTTCAGGCTTCATAGTTTATTTCTAATCCTCCTCTTCGGCTATGCCAAGCAACTGCCACTTTCGGCCATTTTACTTTCAAAAATGTTTCTAGAATATCTATAAGAAGCTGCTTAGCTTTTCTGGTTTTTAGGATTTAGCTTTGGGAAGACTTAAGGATTTAGGCAGGACAATCTCTGAGTTGAATGCATGACCTCTGAAAGCACATAATGTTTACTTACTGGCATGGAAATGTAATGAATGACACTGACAGAAATTAGCTTATTAATTAGTATATCAAAACCTCTGACCTTTAAATACATGAAGTGCTGTCCTAGTTGTCTTAACTGTGTGGACAATTTTCCAATTTGAAAAGCCCTATTCAGGTTGGTGTCTGCTTTCAGTCTCATTGCTTTATAGGTATTTTTTCAGAAACACTTGCAGACCAATGCCTTTGTTTCTCAAACATTTGTTTTTATCAATAGTTCATCTGCATCTTAGAATTTTACCTGATTCTCTTTTATGTCCATTTGATTTTTGTAAGCATACCTCTCAAGATCTCATGAAATCTCCTTTGATATTTTCTTATGCATTTGCAGGTGTCTGTTTTACAATGAATTCCCTCAAACTTTCCTATTAAAAAAAAATTAAATCATATGGGTGAGTGTATGAAGTACATGGGTGATGCATCAGATCAAAACCCCTAAATTACCTTCATTCTAAGATGAGTAAGAAATAATTAGGTTAACGGTACTTTTTTGAGGGGAAAGAGCAGGGCATGTTTTTGTCTCTATATGAATAAAAGGGTTAGAAGGCTAAGTGGGCTCCTCAAGGAGAATAAATCTCTGCCAATGGGGTCGGTGCTGACTTTTAAGCGAGATTTCAGAAGCATTCAAAACCCTTCTGCTCTCCTTCCTGAAACTTTATTTTCATGTGACATGTTTTCACTTTAGTATAAAGGAAATTATGTACCAAAAGAGAAGAAATGGCCTCTTGCTTACTAAACAATGTATTCAGGAGGCCTGAAGTATTAGGAAAGCTTTAGAGCTCACTTTTGTCATTACTTTTCTTTTGCACTAGGGTTAAAGATCAAGGAGAGTAGCAGCTTGCCAGCTAAGGTAATACTACCTAAACTAGTAGAGAGACCATTTGAAAAGGAGAAAAATATTAGTGTTGGAAATTCTTGAACTCATTACCTAATTGGTTTCAACGTCTATCATTTTTCAGAAGGATTATATTTGCTGAAGATCTAGTATCTCATTTTTTCATTTACAATACAACAATGTACATTTGATAACTTCCAATAAGACGTAGAACCAAAGCCAGGAAACGATAACAATTTTATGTAAAGACTTTGCCTGTATGATGGTGCATGGGAAACGATCCATATTTTTTCCATCTTCTTGTTCTGAAATTGGCTTATATGTTTTCTTTTGACTGAGCTCAAACAGTGGAATCTGAAGTGTGCATTTTAGACATTGATTTCTAGTGGATTTCTAGTGTTTTTCTGCAGCTGAATGAATTAGAATAGCAAATAGAAGGAAATTGCCTCTATTTTGCAGTCTTTTTTCAAGGCTTTGTTCATAATTGCTGTATTTCCAAAATACATGGTCTGAACTTCTATTAATAAGTGGTCTTTAAAGGACTGTTGTGGTTTAGGCCTGGTGAGAAACTGAGCACCACGTGTCCGCTTGTTCACTCCTCCTCACTGTGGGATGGGGAGAAGAAAATACAAGGAAAGGCTCATGGGTCGAGATAAGGACAGGGAGAGATCACTCAGCAGTTATGGTCTTGGGCAAAACAGACTCGACCTTGGGAAGAAAAATCAATGTAATCAGTTACCAATCAAATCAGAGTAGGAAAATGAGCGAGAAAAACAGATCTTAAACATAACCTTCCCCTACTCCTCCCTTTTTCCAGGGCTCAGCTTTGCTCCTGATGCCTCTACTTCCTCCCCCAACAGTGGTGCAGGGAGTTGGAGAATGGGGATTGTGGTCAGTCCATCATCCGCTGTCTCTGCCGCTCCTTCCTCCTCAGGGGAGGATCCTCACACTCTGCCCCTGCTCCAGCATGGGGTCCTTCCCATGGGAGACAGTCCTCCCATGGACTTCTGTCAAAATTTCTGGTTTATATAGAATATTTGAACTTTATTCTGGTGTTTTTTGGGGAAAAAAATTTTACTCCAAAAGCTTCATTTATTTCAAAATTTTATTTATCATCAAAGACTTTTTTTTTTTCCCTGGGTACCAAAATGTAGCATGGAGAGCATATGTGAATTTTAAGGGAGTAATTAATCATACAGATGATATCAGGACCTGTATCACCTTTGTTCTCCTATTTCTTCCATTCAAACAGCTGTCTGCTCCCTAATCCCCTGTTCAATACTGTCATCAGTGAGCTCTCTGTCACTAGACATCTACATATCTTTCTTTTTTAACAGCTTATGTCCTTCCACCCTTCCTTCTGTCCTTCTTTTTCTTGTGTTTATTCTTGTCTTTTCCTTGGTGATTGTCTTTATGAATAAGTGACTTTAATTTTTTACATTTCTTCTTGGTGACTGTTTGAAATTGTTGTCTTGTCATCATACACTGCCAGACTTTACACTAAAAGCATTTTGTGGATTTTATATATTTAATTATTGTGAAATATTAATTAAAATAAAATCTATAGGTTGCCCATATTACTTATCTATAATGAATTAAAAAGTTGCTCATTTCTCATATGAGGAACAGCCAGGTAAACTCAGTAAATTACCCTCTTCAAAGGCAAATGATAGAAAATAAATATTCAGCCCTGCTAAAATCCACCAAAAAACTTTGGGAAATGGTGTACTAGGTTAATCTGTGTCAAGGGATGACAACTGAAAGACTTCATCTTACAGGAGGTCTTGCACATCTTCTCTTTGAAATTTATAGATCCTATGGAGGTATTTTTGAGGTTGGAATGAGGGAAGAAATAGGCATAAAAATAAAACATTTTTAGCAGTTCTCAGTATATTGCTCTAGTCACTATTTGCTTTATTTATGAGTCTATCAGACCCAAATGCATACTCACTCTTACCTGTGACAAACTGGCAAGTGGGATATAAAAATGAAAGATTTTTTCCCTTAGCTGGTGGCTAAGGAATCATTGATCTTCCCTAAACTAACATTAATCTTAGAAAGGCAGCGAGAGGCTTGTAGGTCTTTCATGCAGGTTGGAGGCGGTAAATTGGAAAACAAAAAAAAGGAATACGGAGAAAAGGATCTTTATTGTTGCGAATATTTTATAACACTGTCGTTCCCATTTGATTTTAACTTTTATTTCGTTAAGGTTTCATGCTTGGAGCATAACTATGCACTCTTTAAAATAATTAGCTTAGGCAGTAGTGTACAACATAATTGATTAGAAAACTAGACTTCTTTTGCTGCATTTATCATTAATAGAAACACTCTGATGAACTTTTAGAAAAAGCTCTGAAATATTCAATATGATAATCTCTAGTGAGAAATTCCAAAGTAGAGACAGACGGTATCGTATTTCCTTAGCAGATCAGGTAATTTAAAAGAGCACAAAAGTGCATGGAGACAATTATTTTTCAGCTTTCTGAAATCAAAGTAGCAGGGCTTGGGAGCATGATATGCAGATATTTTGGGAAGTAGGTTGGATGTTTTGATTGCCATGTCATCTAAATTCTTTCTTCTGCATTTCCCAATCCTTAGTTCTACATGCAAATTTTATATAACCTGTGATGGCTGCTTCACTGTTGTGAAGAAGGACCTGGACTGGTAAAACTGGATTTGGATTCCAGCTAGGACACAGTCTTTATATCTGGGACCTTTGTCTAAAATAGATATTCAAAAGATGATAATGTTTTAAAGTTTATGAAATGATTTTGTGTAAGGTTGATAATTCCATATGACACAGTAAATGCACAGACCTTGCTTTTAATGCAAAAAAGTAGAACTTGGCAGCAGAAAATGCATTAATTTTGTATGCTCCTGCCTCTACAATAAATACAAGTCCCCCTCTCCCAGGCCCTTAGATCTGTCGCATGGACATAAACACATTTTTCTGTGTTGCACCTTACTTTCTCTCTGATTAGTAAAATGTGTAGGGAGAAACCACTTGGTCTTGGATAACATGTGAACAATCTCTATATTCTTCACATTTTTCTCAGATATAGACTTATGTCATGTTTTGCATCTATCCATTATCTGTCCTCTGATACTCAGGATAGCTCATGCCAGTGCGTGTAGTAGTGGCTATATGCTACACAGCCATGATCTTTTATTATTCCAGAAGGGTTCATCAGCTATCCCACAGGCCACAAAAGGTAAACTAAACTCTGGACATGCAGGCTGTGTGTCAGAAACAGTGGAAAATGGCTGAATGAATAAAATGCCTTTCACTTTTCATCTTTGGCCCTGCTTTTTGGCAATATGTTCATTTAATTGTAGATTTACCTACATTACTAAAGTCTTGCTAACATTTGTATATGCATACTTTTAGTATTTGAAATATTTTTAAATGTCGTTGCTGTGAAATAAAAACTGTCACCAGCTGTGAAGACATAGGTCTCTCTGTGTTTTTGAAAATTGCTAAAGAATGGGATTTGTTTTCCTTCATGATAGGTCCTGAATCAGAGGAAGAGTGTGTCTCAACTCAATGCTGAACTACTTTGAGGTTCTAGGATGGCTGATTAAAGGGAGCCCAAACCTGAACCATTCCCGAGTTCAGTTGTGCAAATGGAATCATATAGTTTTCAGAAATGTTAAAGTTCACTAATTTACTCTGTTTTAAAGAGATGAAGCAGTCACAGAACCCCATCTCTGAGTGACAGATAAAATTTAGCTTCAATGTTGGCAAATGTTGAATGTTACTCAGTTTTGGTTGAATCCAGTTACTCAGGAAGAATATCTATGAATTAATACCATTGTATTATTTTTTCCACAATTTAATTTTTCATTTTCCTCATCTCTCAGACAATTGTAGTGATTAAATTGTACACTACAACGAGTTAAAATAATGAATTTAAATGAAAGAATTCACTTTGCATGATTATACAGTAAATTCTTTCTGAAACAATGTCTGTAATGTGTGTTGTAAGGCATCCAGTCACGTGATGCTAGTTATGACTGTCATATGTCTACCCATGCAGTACTGAAATGACTAGATAAAGGGAAGTTCATAACTGTAGCATATGTATTCAGTGATGTACAGAGGCTCAAATTACTCTGGAGATGTACATACTAATAGTTTCCAATGTGCATACATGAAATAATTATTTTGATGCCAGAGGAATAAAATCCTTTTGACTTACTAAGTAGGGGGCAATTTTTGAGAGTTGATAGTATTTTTTTTTCCAATTATGAAGCATATCTAATATTCCAGATTTGAACCATGACTTCTGTAGAGAAAGGATGATGTGGAGATCAGTCCTGTATGGCTAAAAAACCACTTGGCACTAAAGCTTAATGGATCAAGACATTTATAACTGTTGTTTTTCACATTTATATCTGTTTTCTCACATCTTTTATTCATATACCTTTTTACAAAATTATTCCTTTCAGCCAGCTATTTTCATTTCCCATATATTTACATATAGTCTTGCTCAAATAATATAAAACTGTGTGGAAAAAATTGCTAAATTATTTTGAGAGAGAATCTGAAAGAGAAATAAAAGGCTGATAGAAGTTATGTTCTTCTCTAAAGTGTCAAATTACAATCAAAGAAATTAAAAGGTTGTGCTTAGTATTCCCCATGGATGCATGTTGCAGTTTACACAGCTGCATGCTTCAAGGCTGCATCAATGGAGAAAACCAAAGTGGGTCTCCACAGAGAAGGAGAATATCTAGGTGAGATGCTAACTTGCTGCTTATTCCTATTAAAAATATCCATGTGGCTTATCTTGTCTATAAACCCCGGATATTGTTCAACAGTCTTCCAGTTTTGGAAACATCTTGTCAACTCATGCTTATTTCTGTCCTGTACTCGGACAGTGCCTCTTTGCTCTCCCTGTTCAGTCTATGCATCCTTCCAGTAAAACCAAGGGCCTGACAGATTAAACTTGGTGATTGCATTTTGTCTTCCGTGGTATTACTATAAACTATATATATTTTTTTTTTCCACTTGGCTGTTCACTTAGACATTGCCAGGAGTCCTCCATTTTAGTCATTTACCATCCACTAACTTTATTTTAGGTCATGGAGATTTGTTGTGGAGGTTAATCTTGTGCCAAAACCAGCACAAGATTATAAACAGTTTCTAGAAACACATTCCCATTGCAAGTGTTTATCTTTTATCTTTATCATAGTTGTTTTGATGACAGTTCATCTTTCTGGCATAACTTAGTATATCGCCTTTGTGAAAAAACTAGCTTTTTCTACAGTGCATGAGCTACAGCAGTGCTGGAATTGGTGGAAGTGACTTCTTTTATTCCTTTCTTCAACATGTCCTGGCTTGGACTGCTTCTTTTAATGTGTACTATTATATTGGGGTTTGGGTTTTTTTGTTTTGTTTTGGGTTTTTTGTTTGAGCTTTTTTTGGTGGGTTTTTTTTGCTAGGCTTTGGCTCTAAATTCTCCATGTCTTTTTATTCCAGGTCACTTTTCTTATAGCATCTTTGATTCTCGGGCTTAAAATGGAACCTCTCTCCATATACCTCATTATGGACACATAAATGTCTATTTCTCCTACATATTTGAATATTTTGCACTCCTAGAACTATCTGTTAATTAATAGGCTGTACAACAAGAGCAAAATAGCACCTCATGGCAATACAGCAGTCAAAGAAAAATAATCAGTTGCATTTTCTGTGGTGTGAAAGGCTGTTCATGGCATTCTTTTGAAGGGAAGAGAGGCAAAGTTAATTTACTGAATAATATGTTGCTAGTCTGAGAGAACAAAACCAATCATTAAAATGAATTGCATCCATACAGTCATTTTAAGTGTCTGAGATACGGTGGTAGGCAAGGCTTTAGAGTTATTTGTCATTGTGCAGAGACACAAACATACATGAGAAAGAGCAAGCAATAACAGTGAGTGATCTTTGCCTTGAGGCGAAGGAGAGCACCTGTATGTCCATCAGCTGTTGACTTCTGGTGGGGTAATACAATACCAGGTGCTCAGAAAGAGCTCTGGGAGTGGTTTTCCTCTCAGAAATAAAATGCTTCTTTCAGTTCCATAGCCTGCATCCTAAAAAGTATATCCTAAAAGTACTGCCTGAAGAAGAGGAAGGGGTGCAATTCTGAGACACTAAGCGTTGGGTCAAGGTTAGGTTGAAGTATATACATAACTGGTAAAATAATTAATACATAGGTGTTGGAGAGGAAGTTTAGCATAATAAATGATAATGCAGTTTAGTAAATTTCTGTATTCAGAAAGTGTGTTTCTGTGTCAGTGGGAGAGGGTTTTATTAACCGTCATTTTTATACCCTGGAGGGAGGGTGGAGATTGGGGGGAAATAGGTGCTTATACCAAAACAGATCTACAGTCCCCTAGTAAAATCATCCTCACTTTGGACCAGATACTCTCTGCACATATTTGACAGCATTTTAATGTCTAGACAGACAGAAAGAGTCTGGAGGAAAGGGGGAAACAGCACAGTATGCATCTAGCAAACCAGTCTGTGTTGGAGGTACTTTCCAATGACAATCATGAATTGAACATGTATAATATGACGATCCTTTCTTAATACTAGATTCTGGTTTGAGTACTTCTTGTGTACTACCTTCTGCTTTTTGAGAAATAAAAGAAGTTTGATTATTAATTGGTAGAAATATTATACTAGAAATAGAGAATGCTTAGTGTTTGGCAATGTAAATACTCTGAAATTGTTTTGTAAGATATGTCATTGTGTAAATCACATAACATAATTACAATGATTTTTCACGCCACATATCAATTTAATTCTCTCCTCCTGGACTGTAGCTGGAATTCTAGACAGGTATAGCTGATTATTTTTAAACAAAAATTATTTTGTCTGTTTTGGAATAATGTAAATCAAGATTTTCAAGGGGGAAAAAAAAAAAAAGAGCTTTTAAACTGATGAGTTGCTAAACTTTTCCAGATCCACTGGTGTGTCTTGGATATTTCTGAAACAAATTTATAATAATGAGATGAATATTTGAGATAGTGTATGCTGGAATTTACTAGTATAGCAACGAGATCCAGAGAAGACAGAACAGACTCCTAAGGTGACTTAGGGTGAGTCTGGAAGACAAAACAGTTTTGGCTGCCTTGCTTTGTGATAGCTGTTCTTGCCATGGATGAAGTTGCTAAAGCAACCTCGAGCTTAATCATCTTTAAATGGTTTAGATGATCAGAGGTCAGATGGTAGTCCCACTGTTCTTTGAGTCATATGCGTTTGGTTGCTTTTTTAAATGGAAAGTGGTTTTAAAGTAGATTTTAAGGTATTTATTGATGCCACATTTCTTTACATGGTAATTTTTCAGCACGTTACTCACAAACTGATAGAAAGATAGACCAAGTTTCAGCCTAAACAAAACATGACAGACTGTTTTACTACGACTTAAAAAGAACAAAGTCTTTAAAAATCACGGAAAGACATTCCTTTATATAATGCCATCATTTAAAAGAAAATAACAGGTTGTTATTAATTATTTCTTTGTAGCATTCTGTGGGACTTATAATTGCAAAAACTCGTGTTAAACACTTCTAAGAAATTCATGTAATGAACTACCCTAGTTTGTCTTGGCTTTCTGTCGTATTTTTGTAGGAGATATAGACAGTAATCAAATCCAGCTGTTCTCTGCTTCAGAGAAAATAGAGATCTCTCTTCCAAACAAAACTAATAGTTTTGAGATATTATTTTCATAGCTGTAATGACATCTAATCGTGGGCCAGGCATTGTGTCATGTTGTACAGACAGAACAGTAAAAAAGAGAAGTCTTTAGGAGAAAGACAGAGAAACTGAGAGCGGGTATAAGAGAAATCCAGATAAGTAGGAGTAATATCACTGGGCAAGTGAAGGATTAGAGAAGGAGAGCAGATGAGAACTTTGTTGTCATGTGCTAGAAGAAAAAAGTGGTAGGAAGGGACAGAAGCTGAATGGAAGTGAAGGAAACAGTTAATGCATTTAATCAATACATGCTTGGAAGAAACATGCAAAATCCTTTACAGAGTGAGAAGTGTAGGGTGCAATTGAAGAGGTGGTTTTGGAAGACAGCTTGTGGTTGTGGGAGTCAGTTTAAATTGGAGAAGTATAGCTGCTCAGCCAGAAACACAACAGAAACAAAGAGAGCAAGTATCTGAAGGGTGAAGCCAGCTGGACAGAAGGAACTGGGACAAAACCTCTGTGCAGTCTAACAGCAAAAGCAGCAGGTATTGTGGGGGAGAGACATTCAGTGGTTGATAGATAAGCTACTGGTGAGTGGGGAGCGGGGAACCAAACCAAACCAAAAAAGGAGTGCTTGAACTATGGGTTGTCACATGAACTCATCAGGGCAGTGGAGCAGGCGAAAGGTGGCTGACATATGGTGAACCATCTCTGAGTCATGGCAAATGACTTTGAGATGTGTGACAGTGAGAAGGAAGGAGCAGGTACATCACACTGAAATAGCTTGGGAGCTGGTCAAAGTAGGAGCTGAAGTCAGCCAAAGCGAACTCAGAAGAGTGGTACAGTAAAAATGAGGTGAGCCTGATGTTCTGCTTGGACAACCACATGGTTGGCGTTTGGCAGAGGTGGAGGTGCCAAACCTTGAGATGTGATAACCTGCACTGCTCTGTCCAGGCTCTCTTGGCTTCCTACTAGCTTGAAGTAGGA
The DNA here is from genome assembly GCF_000690775.1 of Eurypyga helias. Lineage (NCBI taxonomy): Eukaryota > Metazoa > Chordata > Aves > Eurypygiformes > Eurypygidae > Eurypyga > Eurypyga helias. The sequence goes on along the minus strand of NW_010231290.1, from coordinate 38,118 downwards.
CTTTTATGGGCCACTGCAGTCTGTACACCCCATGGAATCTCCTGCAGAGTGTGAGGATGATAGAGAGAGCCAAGAATGTAGTGGCTGACAGCAGTATAGGAAGAACAAAGAATGAGAGCTACAAAACTTTAAAAAGCAACAAACAAAACTAACAACAAAAAAAACCCACAACACATAAAAAGAAGAGGAAAGAAAGAAGTGAAAATTACACCATCTTATATGGAGAACTACAATCAGACCCCCAGGCATCCAGCAAGAGAAAATTACAATAAATGATGAATTAAATGAGATAATAATGTGTATCAATAATGAACCTCATAATGGGGGCTGAATATATTTTAGAAATTGTTTTTAAAGTAGATGATCTGATCTGACATGTACAGCTTTGTTTATTCAGTTATTTTGAACAGCTATCATCTAGGAAGCACAGGTGTGAATTCCTTTTCTAGCTCTTTCTTTTCTTTTTAGTTACAAAGCTGATTGCAAAGGCTTTTGAAAACTTGGCTTCCTCAACAAAGTATTTCAAGTTCTCTGTAATCATTACAAGATTAATTATTTTCCTGCAGTAAGATGTTTTATTGAATATAATTTAATTCTGATAGCTTACTGCATGGTTTGCTTGTGAATGTTTACATGTAAGCAATTTCTCCTAGAAGTTCATACATAATAAAGAAGTTCTGATTTCTTTGGACTTCTAAAGGTGGAAGTCATCCTGATTGCAGGAACTGGGACAAAGATACTTTGCAGCCTAACAGCAAAAACAGGGGCTAATGTGGGGAAAAAATATTCAGTGGTTGAATGGCCAAATTCAGTTTGGCAAAAGAGCATACATTGCATGGGGTACGAAGCGGAAGTATTTTAGTGTTAACTTCTATCTTCCCATATGCCAACTTCCTAATTCTATTTGTATATCACATGAGCTATGCTGTTGGTAATCGATTCAGTAGGAAAATCAAGCTACTCTTGTAAAGTCTGAGAAACCTGATAGTTTTTACCATCAGAAAGATTTGCTTGAAGCACCACTGAGTGCTTCCAAATGTTGAAACAAATTCCAAACAAGAAAATCAAATCCAAGTGCTTTTAATTCACTTTCCTAAAGCATTTAAGGCTATATAAAATATGCACATGTATAAATAGAGATTTTCGTTTCAACTTGGCATGATTAAAAAGTCTCAAAGAGAAGACTAGTGCATAAATCAGTAAATAACTGAGACATATGCCTAACATAAGCATGCATATTGGTGACATTTGAAGATATAAGTACATGTTAAAGCCTACTCCTGTGTCCTTCCTTTTTTTTCTGCCTCTTTTTTTTTTTTTTTCTTCCCTTTCTGGATCTGGATCTGACGCTGGGTTGTTAATTGGTTCTTATCACCCCAGCCAAGGTTAGGACTCCACTATGTGTAATTATGTCCCTATTTCTCAGAGGAGGTGAATGAAAGGGCAATAAAATGGTGTTCCCACATTAACACAGGATGCATATGGACTGCAGTGTACATTGAACAAAAGCTGCATGAAAGTATCTCTCCAGGAAAATGGCAGTGAAAATAACCACTAAATTCTGCCTTTTTTGTGTTTTGTTTTTCCTTCAGTTATATATAAATAAAAAAGGGTAGAGACTTGGGGTAGTCCGCTGAACTGTATCACAATATTGTTGAAGTCCCAAATGTCCCATATGGTTTCATTTAGCATTCTACATAAAAATTAGAAGAGTTGTTACCCCAGAATTTTCAACTTATAAAGCTCATCTAAAAAGGAAAGTGAAAAGTTTTGAACTCAAGTTCAAATTCTTTGTAGATTTAGACCACAAATACTCACTCAGTTTAAGAATAGCTTAGTGTGACCGCTCCAAATTTATGTTTGAATAGAATATGTGCAGATATGAAAAGTGTGAAGAAAGGGATTTTTTTCCTACCAAAATGTTTTTATTTTCTAGTGGGAATAGGAATAAAGATATGTGCTGTATCTCCAGACAATTTTATTATGCTTGAACATATTAGATTCAAATAATGATACTGTAATGGCTAAAGCAGTTCCTAAAATGATATTAGAAGCTGTTGTCTTTAAACAGAATTCTGTTGATTGGCATTGTAGTTCTGGAGTAAATACTAAGGGTTTTGGTGGTTTATTTTTAGGGGTGGGGGTGGGATTTGTTGGACCTGTTTGCCAGGATTGTTTGGAATATGTCTAAATTATGGTACTTGTATTTAGTTTAACTTGTTGAATCATACTTGAGGTGCAAACTGATTTGAAAATATATTTATTGTTGCTGAATATGTTTTTTAGTATTAGAATATTGTAGCCATAGTGGTTTAAGTATATCAGGGAAGGTTTGGTGCACAGAGGCAGTATCTTTTGTTAGACTTCTGGGGGAGAAATGGATAAACTTTTCCCTCTACACAACAACATGAACCAACTTATTTGAATTGTATTCTGACTTCCTGCAGTCCTGTTTTATAAAAATATGAATTTGATATTTCCTACAGGAATCATATAGATACATGTGGTTCTTGTTATGGTACAAGATCAGAATCTTCATTGTTGTTCCCCTTTGGCGTGGCTTTGTCATAGGCCTGAGTATCCTGGTGGCACTCAGAATTACATCAGCAGTGGTGTGCCATGGGGCAGCTGTGGGTCAGGAATGTTGATGGGTTTTGCACTGTGTTGCTCTGTTTGCCAAAGGTATATGCTCTCCACTGTTTTCTTTTGTAGATTGTGTTGAGTGAAGTGTTGGGGATTCCTTGCTTCTGAAATTTCATCAGTGATTTAGGTCTTGTTATTTCCATGACCATTATATGTCTTATGTGTGTGAAGCATATACTGAATTTGACTTGAACTCACAATTAATTCAAAATGAATGACTGCCATATCTTTACCAGAAGCATAATGAGGCATTTTTTCCGAATATATTTTAGATTTCATTATATTTTGTGTAAAGTGCTAAATACTTGATTGCAAACTGTGTTCAAATGTTTGGAATGGAAACTTTCTCTGAAAGGTGGTGTTGCTCCATAGAATAAAACCATGTAATGAATTCTGCTCATTTACTGGGGATCATAATTCACATCAAAGGAAGTAAACTTTAAATCTGCACCTGATGCAATAGGTTCTGGAGAGGTGATCAACTGAGACATGAGGTTCTGAATAACGTTAAGCTTAACAGCTGTGAAATTGCATGATAACACATTCATTTGTATAGAAAAAAAACATAAAAGTCTTTGGATATGAATGAGACACTTCTGCTACCAAAAGAAATTTCTACAAAAAACATGAAAAAAAAAAAGATAAAGACACTCCCCAGAGACATTTATGAAGACATTCAGAGTGTTAGCATACTCATTGGGCTGGATTGTCTCACTTACTGGTTACTTGATTTACCTGTTAAGGATACTTGTGGATTTTATGTAGGAAAACCATTGAGGTTCAATAACAGAGCATCATTTCACTGGCTTTCAAAACAGCATTATGTAAATACACAGTAATGAGTTCACACCAGGAGAGAGAATTCAATGAGGTTTTGTTTCCTTGATCATATGCATTGTCTAAATTTGATCTCAGGATTTGTTGTTAGCTTGACATGTTTTTGATAAACAAGTGTTGGGACTTAATGAGCAGGTATGAAGTGTGTGGTATCATAGGAGAAACAATGTAAGAATATCAAAATGATTCTAATGGACACTGAAGTCTTTGCAGGATAAATTGAATGTCTTACACAAAGAGTCTCTGTAGGTAGAGTGATAATGCTCTTTGATGGTTTAACAATTTCTCCTCCTCAGGGATACCTACTAAAGGAAGCTTTGAAATGCTTTGTATCAACCTTTTTTTCATATCCCTTGTCAGTTTTAGATGGTTCTTTTCTGTTTAGTTAAATTAATTTCACTTTTGATATAAACTCTAAACTGTAGTTCTACTCCATAAAAATGACACTATTGGGTCCTATATTTACTTTACTTCAGCAACTAAATGTCAAGTATATTTACTGTTGAAAGTGTTACTTGATAAATCCCATATCTGAAAACTCAGGGTAGATTGTAAGAGCTGTATGGTTTTTGTTCTTTTTTTGTCCATTTACACTGATGCAGGAAAAGTTCTGCAGGAGAAATTATGCTGCTGGACTTGCAGAAGTATAGCTGACCAGAAGTCATTGGACAACTGTTTTGGTCATGCCCAAGAAGGAAAATAAATCCATTTTCTTTCCCTTATCTGAGACAACTATATATAAGAGTTGTCGTTTAAGCTGAGATATGGCAGATTGTCCACAAGGATTGAATCTGTTCTGTAGTTTGTCATAGTCTGTGTTAGAAACCTTGTGGACATGTATTCCTTCAGTTGCAGAACTGTGTCCAGCTTCTGGATGTCACTTACTACTGAGGCCAATTTGCTGTAGACAGAAATCAGCTGTGTCTCAAACAATGTGCCCTGAAATACAATGCTACAGTGTGTGTCTTCTAACTAGTCTTCGGGCTCTCATCTCTTCTAAAACCACCAGCCTCTCAAAAAAAGGAAGGCCCAGTTATAAATGTTAGATGGCTGCCTTGCTTGGCTTCATTCATTCCTGGTTTTATTATCTAGCATACCTAGCAGTAGCAAATTTAATAAATAAATGTAACCTTCAGCTTTTCCAAAACCTGGAAAAGTTTATCTGAAAATATATCCAAACCCAGGAAAACAAAGCTGCATGATGAAGTTTGACATTGGCATCTTAGATTAAGATGATTCACACTACTCCTCTGACAAAATCTGTGTCCCGAGGCCACTGTCTGGCCCCTGTGACCCCTCCTGGAGACCTGACTGACTCCAGGCTCTGCTTTCCCAGCACTGTATGTCTCCTGGGAGTCTTAGGTGCATCCAGGAGCCTTTTCATCCAGCCTACACAGCCTCAGGGGGCTCTTCAGAGTGTCCTGGGCATCCCCTGTCCTCCCCAGGACCCTCATGGGCAGACTGAACCCCCACTCACCCCCAGATTTCCCATCTCATGTCCCGTTTTCAGTTTGGTGCTTCTGTCTGCTGGAATACCCACTGCAACTCCTAGTCCTGAGCAAACCGGGGGTTGTGGAACCTGGGAAGACACACCTGGCTAGTAGGGAGGGCCAGGTGGCACTGATAAACCTTGATGGCCCAGCTGACCCTCATCCCGCTCCTCCCCACCCCCATGGACCCAGAAGCCCATTTCAGCTCAGCTGCCAGCAGAACCCCTGTCCTTGGTCTGGCTACATTGGGCTGAACTGCTCCGCATTGTTCCCTGAGAAAGAAGGTTTCAGTGCTGGCTGGTGAACACACAGAAGTGGTAACTGCTGGGATTTAGTCTGTCTGATAAACTCCCTGACTTCAGTGCTCCTCAAATTAGACTGACCGCAGTGGAACTCATCCTGGTATCTCTCAAATCCTGAAGCTGCTGATGTTTTTCTATAGACTCCGGGAAGGTATGATGAAAGACAAGTTAAGCTTACCAGAAGCTGAACCTTAGACAGCAAAATCAGGCTGCTTAGGTGGAAATCTGTTTTAGCTAAATATTCAGAACTATGGGTACTTATCTGAGGGTTTTTTTTTTTTTTATTTTTGTGGGTTATTCAAGTAAAAAAATATAAATATGCCCTGGTCTCCGTGAGATCCCTTGTATAATTGGTTATTAGGTATTTTCTATAGTTATCCTTGCTTAGGCTGGAGGGAAGGGGTGGAAAGCTTGTTCAGCAACTTGTGAAGCTCAATCTATTTTCTTATCCCGTATTGTCTTACCAAATATCCCGTGAGAACAACTTGTTATCTGGCCAGTTAATATAACAAGCTATTGAAACAGACCATTAGCTATAGAATAGGTATAAATTGGCAACAGTGCTAGAGGCGTATAGAATTTGTATTTTCTATGTTCAGAAAGGCAACAGAATTTGTGGTTTATAGTGAAGAATTTCACTTACATCCACCAAAAATACTAGTAAGGAATTTTTTCTTAGTATCTATATGGTTCTTTCTCCTTCTTTGCTTGGGTTTTCTAGTCCTCTCTTTCCAATATAAAATCCCTTGCATGTTTGTCAAAATGTATTTAAAATGTTGTATGCTAAATATGATGGCAAATATACTTCAGAGAATAATAGCCAGAAATGCTGGTGTGGAATAAAGAATCTTGTGAGCTTACTGCTTTGTGAATAAGGTGGTTACACCTGGCCTAAGAATTGGTACAATGATGTCAGTGAATGAAGTGATTGTTCAATACTTACAGGTGAGACCTGTGGAATTAGCTGGAGTTCTTAGGTTATTTCCCCAGAACACCTAGAGCTAACAGTGGGTGGCAACTCAGAATGCAATCATCTTTGTGTGAATTTTACCATCTCACTGAAAAGATAACACATAAATGGTGCTGGATCATTGTGTATATCTCTTTAAGGATGCAGAGAGTGATGTAACACAAGATGCTGTAAAGGAAGACAAAGTTTTGTTTAATTTCTGGATTATTGAAATGAAGTAAAAAATCAGCAGGTTTTTTTGTGCAGTATGTGGGAAGTGATAGGGGTCTTGAAGTGAAGGGGGTGAAGGATGTGGGGGGGAAATGCCGCTCAGTGATAGAGGAAATACCTACAGGTAGCCAGAGAGATGCTAAATATTTCAGTTTGGGAAATTATTTGATTGTTACATAAGAGTTATACGAATGACAAAATCAGGGGGGTTTTGTGTCAGAGATGGATACTGTTCACCACAGAACTGCGAGGATTACCAGGGTCATCAGATAGAGGAGAGAGGGCTTTTCAGAACAGACTATTCACTTCAGGAGTGGAAGTTCAACTGCTTGTCTTCAGCACAACTGCTGTCCCATTTTTTTTCTACCATTCAGTCTTGACTGTTTGATGTCAGTCAAAATTGGGAAGATGCTGCTGCTGAAAACAGTCAGAGTGAGACAGCAAAGGGTTTCTGTTGAACATTGAATTTCATACATGAAGACGCTGAGCTCTTCCACGATGGAGATCTGTTCTGAAAAGCCGGTATCTGCCATAGCTTATGATCCTGGTCTTGACTTTTCTAGGAACTCTTTTCTCTTCTTGTTTCTGTTGTTAGTTATGAATTAAGAATGATTATCCTGCTAAAGGCAGGTAATAAAATATACAAGAAGAGCTTTGCAGTGTGTCCAGTCAACATTTTTGTAGAATCTTGAGCCTTTGAGAACTTGCAGCTTTGCATCTCAGTCTTCATTAATGTTTTTGTACGTATTTAAAGTAAGAAGGGGTATGAAAATGGAAATGTAGAGTAGGCTGGAGATTAATGTGTTCATTTTTCCCCTCTTTACATGTGAAGTTCTTTCTCCTGGATTCAGTGTTGCTTACAGTAAAAGAAGAAAGGAAAGTGATTTCTATATGAGCTGTAAATCTCCTTCTGAATAAAAATCCTAAAGATCCTATTTGGATAGCATCTCTACCATTTAGTGCCACTAACTGCTTCTTTATTTGCAAGGATTTGACTACACTTTGGGTTTGAACTTAACTCTATAATTTAAGTATTCTAGCATATATGGAAACTTTCCACAATAGTAAAGTTTTCCCTGCATTTAATACTTGTGAATCTTGGAGATTTTTCCTTTAAAGCTGAGCTTCCCACACAGATGGTGACTACAATTGCAGGAAACTATTTTCCAGTTGTTATATAGTTGTTGCTATACATATCTTGTTGGATGGAGCCCTTGATAAAGCAGGCTTTACACAAGCATCTTAAATGTCAAATAATCACTGTGTGTATAGTAAGTATTTGAGTTTGGGGTTCTGGGGTTCCTTTTGCATGGTCCCTACCCTACACACAAAGCCTTTTCTCAATCTGTTGTATGTAAACAATTTTTTTTTCCTCTAAATTATTTAACCTCTAGAAAACTTGTTTCCTCTCATAGTCAATACATATAAACATTAATGCTTTCTCTAGGATTACTGACTGAGGAGTTATATGGCGACATGGCTTTGTTCCAAAATGAATGTGTGTTTATTTAAACCTAAACAAGATCAGATTTAGAAGCAAAAGATTGGAAGAATGAGGTTGCCCTTTAATTGAAGGATGTAAAAGTAGTAAGATTTTAATTGTCTTCTTTCTTTCATGGCATTCTCTACATTTAATTTACTGTTAAGGTTACTGAAACACAGGGGTTAAATTATATATCCTATGTGAGGGATCATCTGGCTTTTATAAAGTTTTCCAGAAATAATTTTTTCTAAATGTTGCTGAAACCTTTATGCAAAGTTTCCTCTGAATACAGAAGGTGGCAGCCAACCTGTTTCTCTCTCTCTTGTTTTTAAAACTAAATCAGCTCTAAGCAGAGACCTAACTTGTACACACACACACCCCAAACCAGTTAACTGTGATTCATAGCTAAGGTGTAGTGTTTCTAAAGCAACAATCCTTATTCGTCACTTGGATTGTAGAAAGGTAAAGTTTTTGCTGATGGAGGAAATCTCCTCTGAGTGCTTATTTCTGGGCATGTTTCTGTAGAAACAAGGCAGGCACAAGACAGCTTTCCCTCTTCTCTCCTCTACACTTCCTAAAGGTTGTTTTCCTCAAGTGATCCACACTTTCTTTTCTGGAAGTAGTAGGAGATGATAAATTTCAACGTTGGACACTAGGATGTCCAGTGCTGTTTCCTAAATGTACTTTAATTGCATGGAACTGTCCTGTTCGGACCTGGTAGTTTGTTCACCTTCAGCTAACACACATTTTGTCTATTAAGAATAATATTTCCCTCCTTAAAGGGAAGAGGGAAACATGGGACGTGCAGTAATCATAAACACGTTACAAGGTATTTCCACAGAAAGACTGTGCCTGGATGCAATGTTGTTTTTTGTACTCTTATAGAATTGCTTATTCAGTGTTAAGAAATGTCGTGGTTTAATTCTACCCAGCAACCAAGTACCACACAGCTGTGTGCTTTTAACCTAGCTGAGTATCAATGAAATCAGTTAAAATGTGAAGAAATTGGTTTTAGACTTAATGCCCGGATACTGCATGTTTCTGTTCTACATCATCACAGTAGCCATCACTACATTGAAATAGCCCACCCTCCATCACTAGTCTGTATGCAAGAGCTTTCTTCTGGTCAGGTGGTCAGTAAGACCTTGACTTCTGCACTTTCATTCTTATAGCTTTGGGATTTGTAGGTTATGATCTAGAATAGCTTCTCATTGCCAACCTGTAGCAATAGAAGTGTATTTAAGAACTGCAATTGATTTTTTTCTTTTAGACTATTAATTATTTGCATTGCTGAACTACATAATGAAAATCAGAACATGAATGTATTTTCTGTATGTGAACACTGCTTTTCAGTAAGCTTTATGGAAACTTAGTGCAGTTTTACATCCAAATTTTAACACTGATATTTTTCACTTTCATGAAGTACAGCATACTGTGCTTCAAGCACCTAGGAAATATGAAAGGCTAGAGATGGATTTCACAAGGAAACACAGAAGGTTGGTGGATCTATAAATGTCCATGTCCCCCAGGAACTCCTTTATGATCAGTAGTATTTATTTCTATATACAATGATGACCTCATTACCTTAGTTGGAGTCACTTTTGGCAATGAGAAAACTAAGCTGTTTAGAAATACAACAGGGTAATCATTTGAAGAGGTGATACATACTGACATGTGCATATCTTGTACTGCAATTTTTTTCACATAACATATTTTCTACAGTCAACACCTCCTTATTGTGGGATATATGAAACAAAACAAATGAGGGGCACTAGCATTATTGGTATGATTAAACTTTAGTGCAAGCTATAATGGTCAACGGCAACATTTTTAATCACCAAGTGACTATAACTTGGCTTGTTTTTTATTATCATCTTACAACTCTGTGAGCAAAACTTTGCTTCTTTAAAGCTGATCTTAAAAAAAAAAAAAAATTCTGCTGTGTCAGAGAAAACGTATTAGAGTAAATTATCTGGACAAACACATATGGGCAAAATGAGAATCAAATCATTCATTTTCTAAGTACCTGTTTGGAATAAACTAATTTTAGAGCTTCTAGACCATTTAGAATCTTTTTCATTGCTTTTTATTTTTTGGTACAAGTCTACTTCAGATTTCAGTTATAGCTGAATATATAGATCAAAATAAAAAAAAAAACTTAAGATTTCCCCCCCCCCCCCGTCTTTCAAACAGAAAAAAACCAAGGAATCTCTTAGGTCCTATTCTTGTCAAGATCCAAGCCCTTTTTGTATAGAAAATTCAAAGTAAGGATCCGAAGTGTTGAATGTTGTTTATACGACTAGAATATCCGGACTAAATTCACCAATGAATCAAAAAGTTGTAAGGAACTTGAAACGTTCCGGTATACCTTGTGTTTCTTCCTGTGTGGCTTGAGGCCAGCAGAGCAGTCCTAACACTTAATGGTAAAACTTGCAAGATTTTTCACTGCAGGTCATTCTTGTGATCTGTTATGTGTGCTGGACACAAATGTAGTAATGTATTAAAAGAAGCAAGAGTATGCCAAGATTTTTCAAGGTAACTCCTACTTGTTTAGTAATGAAATTCTTCTGATGGTAGTCAGGGTAAGCCAGTAGCATGGACTCAGTACATGAGGACATACTTAGATTTGCTAGAATTCATAAAATCATATACATGGACTAAGTAACTAACTGCTACTTCATTCTGGTATGGGTTTAATTATGGTACATTCATATACACACTTTTATATACTTGAATGTTTGTGGGAGCGGGGTGTATGTTTTGGTGGGGGTGTTTTGTTTGGTTTTTTTGTTTGGTGGTGGGATTTCTTAATAATCTTGCTCAGACTACCTAAAATTCTCTTTGAAGTCTAAGCGACTTCTGAGATGAAAACCAGGAATTTCTTAGTGATATAAAGCAACAGTAGTGTTGAGGGTAAAAAATGAAAGGCTGTATTTGAAAGTGGGGTGGAATAGGAGTAGGCAGGAAACTGCTGACCTGCATGGGATTGGGCCGGAATTAGCAGCAGTTTAGGGCCTCTGGTTTTGCCAGTCGTGCAAAACAGAGAGCCTTCAGCATGCTCTTACCCACTGATGATACAGTGAGACACTGTTTTGGTCCAGAAAGAATGTAATTTTCTGCAGCGCTTTCTTGTTGCTCTCCATCTGAATGGTAAATTGATGAAATCCAAGGACTAGTGGTTGAAATTTTAGAGGCCTGCAAACCACACTCATAAACGGGGGAATAACTATTCTGTCTTCACAATTAGTGAATTAGAATTTTTTCTATATGCAAAGTAGCTTGGGAATAGGAAGCAACATGACATCTAGTAGGTATTTAAATCTTATGGTTCCAGAGGCAGAAAAGAAGTTTGAGCATGTCTCTCCCACTCTCTTATTCCATAATAAGGAAGCTTTAAGAACAGGCTTATGTTAGCTGTACTGATATAGAAAGGCAGCTTGTGTTTTTGTTGCTTATTTGGCCAAGCAGGAAGGCACAAGTAACAGGCATGACTAGGTCCCTAACCACGCACCGCTGTATTGCTGGAGAGGGCTCGAGAGAAGCAGCGCCATCTACTGACCAAACCGCATCATGACCAACCCAAGACAGGCAGAAATGACTGCAATCTGCGTGTTCTAACCATGTGAATGTAATTACCAGACCACCTTGGTTTATTAGCTACCTAAATACAAATAATAATGGCTTTGGTTACGGGTTCTTATTATTTTATCTGATACAACTTTAAAAGCTGGTCTTGTCAACTCTGCCAATCCAGTTGATGGTGTGGACTTTTAAATATCTATTTCTTAATCTTCTATGTAGCTTAGTTAGGGACGTTCCTTGAAGGATAGGAAGATGCAGCAGCATTTTACATAAATAAGGCGTTAGGGTGACAGGTAGAACCTGAAGTTTCAGGTCCTCCAAGGTATTTATGAACCTAATGAATATATTGGAAATAGAAGTTAGAAAACTCTGGGGAATTGACCTTGCATGGGGAAAGTTCTCTTTGGCTTTAATAGAGAACTTTGGCAATAAGGGGAACAGATTGACTGAGTGCTATCGATTCTAAGCCTGTTGTGATTAGCCAATAAACCTGAATCATGTAATATGTGCGAATGGGTTGTCTCCTGCGGAAGGCTTCAGTCTTTTGTGTGTGCCAAACACAAATTGACTCTTTCTGAATTTTTTTAAAGGAAGTTCCTAAGGTGTTCTACAGTTGTTGTATTTGGTTCTATAGCCCGTTGCTACAAGTTGTTTACCACAGACAAAGTCCTGTTGTGATCATTTGGAATTTTCCACTAAAGCTTGTAAAAATTTCCAGATCCAGGAAGGTAACAAGAATAAGATAGATTTATTTTTTTTTCCCTCCTGCTGCCCCCCCTCCCCCCGCGCAAGGTTAAAACTGGTAAACATCTCATCTAGAATACAGGTTTAATATGCTTTAATACAAAAAGTGAGTGAAGAAATTTTGGCTAAAATACTTTTGGGTCTTTCTTACAAATTACTTAGAACTTTTATCATCTATAATGGTCTTCTGACCTTCTCTTTGAAGGTCTTGTATGAAAGACTCAAAACACTGTTCTGCTTGATGCTCAGTTCATATACTTAAAAGAAAGAAATTAATTCTTTATGTTGTTGTTTCATATGCACATGGAAATTTTTACTAGGTCCCAAACTAATTATATTTAGTCATAAACTGTAGTTCTGGAAGCTTTTTTTAATCCAGAATGGTTTATCTGCCCCTTAGAAATGTGTGATAACCATTAAATGATGTTTTAAAAACAGCTCCAGATCTGGAGGAAAATGATGAAAACGGTAGTCAAGCTATTTGAAAGCAAGATGTGTTTTAAGTGGAAATTTGGAATCATGAGAATATTAATTTATTTCAGTTTAAATATTGAATGCTAGTATGATAGACTTTTAAATATATTCCATTTTTAAATGCTGTACCTAAATTGTGATTCAGCAGATTTGTTGAAGTGGCTTCCACTGAGTTGCTTAGATATATGATTTCATGGGTACAATTGTGTTAAGGCATCAAAATGGGAAAAATTCCAAGTGCAAGTAACTGATTCTGGGTTGGTACATCACTAAAATATTTTTCTGTACAGTGGATTGCTTTCCTTTTTGTGTGATCAATAACTGTTTATCTCTGTTAAACAGAAAGTTTGAGCCCCTGGAGACTGCCAGGTTTTAGGTCAAAATTCTCTAGCCTGACATAAAGACTTGCTTTGAAAGCGCCAAACTCCTTAAACTGTAGTTTTAGTGGGCCTCATCTCTTTCAACAGATTTGAGCCTGGTGGAAATATTCCCACTTTACAACACAGCTAATCTCTTAATTTGAGAATCCTTTTTGTATTCTGTCAGGTCTTAATGGTGTAACCTGGTGAGGCTCCAGAGAAGTAGTGTGTGGGGGGAGTTATTTGGCCCTTCTTAAATTTGAAAAAAAGAAAAATATTAAAGTCTGAAATCAAATGAAGATCAGATTAAATCAAGTCAAATAGGTCAAATGATGGTAGATATGGCTGTGAGGCTGAAGAAAAAAAGTGCTAACAAGTTGATATGTGATATGCCTAAATATCATAGTCATAGTCATTTGCGTTGGAAGGGACCTTAAAGATCATCTAGTTCCAACCCCCCTGCCGTATCTTCGTGCTGTAATTGAAATAGAAATATGCAAATATCCTGTCAGAAATGTGTGTGAGTGACTTGCTGGTACTTGCTTAAATGTTGTTGTTTTCATACTTCAATAATATTTTTCCATTCCAGTTCCTCAATTCACAGTGGTAATTTTTCTAAGTCAATCTTAAAGGAAGTATGGAATTTATTCCTGTTCTGAATATCTGAATTGGAATTTATAGATTTTCAGTACTTTGTGGAGAAGCTTTACCTATCCCTGAAGAAAACTTAATGATAGAGATCATTTTCCCACCCTGGGGCAGGAGGAAAGAACTATGCTAGTGCTTCTTTAAACCTCTTAGAAACTGCAGGTGCTAGCACTATTTGTTCATAAAATACCTTCTGTGACATTTGCCTGAAAACACAGCTGAAGACTGCTTGGTGCAGCTTACTCCACAAATTATCAGCTAAGATTACATTGTGCTATGACTGTGTTTACTTAGGTCTAGTTGCTGAAACTTTCATTCAGAGTAATTTGTTCCATTGAAAGTAGTTTTGGAGGGGCTTGATATATTTTTTTTTTTTAATGCAATTAGAATTTGCTTATATCTCTGAAGCTGTAAAATTCTCAGTGAATTAAATTTTCAAGCAATTAGAAATTCTTTGGTTGTGTTCAATTTTTTGCAAGTTTAAATGTGATCTTGGCTTTTAATCTCGGAAGTCACAACAAAGCCCAGCATTCGAATGCTTTAGGAATATTTGTAAAATAGAGCTGGGTTTTTTTTTTTGTTTGTTTGTTTGGGTTTTTTTTCTCTAGAATAAGTTATTTGCAAGCCCAAAAAATGGAAGTTGAAAGCCAAACATTTTCCTTGGTTTCTTTGTTCCTTATGCTTTCCTCTTAAAGTGCTAAGTAGAATCAGACATTTCTCGAGCAGCAGCCTGGGTTTTACTGAAAGCATTGGGAGATTTAAGGAACTCTTCAACAGACCAGCCTCCAGCTTTTAGTATGTAGATAAGCAGCTGCTTAGTTCTTGTGGGTTTCTATTTTGATATAACATTTAAGGAAAAATTACTTAATTGCCTCTTCAATAAATATCCTTACTAAGAACTGGGAAATTCAGAGAAGTTATATGCTAAACCAGTAGGCAATTTATGCTGAACACTGAATCATAAAATTACTGTAGGAGTTCAGGTTCTTCCTTGTTCACTAAACAAAATATGAATGTTTTGAAGTTAAACATAATTAAAATAGTATTTGTCCCTTTTTATTTCAACATTACTTTGACAATCAAAATACAAGTAATACGATTGATGACATAAAGAAATAGTAAACTTTGAGTAACAACTCCCTAAAAATATTTTCTCAGAATTTTCTTAAAAAGCATCATAACATGGAAGTAATCAATCCAGTGAACTGGATTTACTATAACTTATTTAAATACCTGGCACCTTTATACTTCATTGAGATGTGCATGCCAAATTCTGTATATTTAGGAAGAGTTGACTACTTTTGTGTGGATTGGACTAAACCACTTGTTCTGCTGTCTTCTGAATTATGTAACTAGTAGGTTGTAGAATACAAATTTCCCAAAACTGGAAGTGATTATCGTGTAGATTTACTAGCCATAAGAAATTACATTATTCATATAGTAATATTAATCACTAATAGATATTATGGCAATGCAGCAGTGAAGATCACTCACCGTGAATATGCTGTTACTTCAATAAGAACTTGTAGATGTGTGTGAGTCTTCCAGTAGCAGACATGGTTACTTGTTTTAAAGTGAAAAGTGTCACACTGTTGAAATAACATTTTTATTTTAAAATCCTACTATGTTTATACCTTTTATTCCTTTTCTGACAGTTGGTCAAGTTCTGTGGCTCAGACTGGCACATCTGAACAAAACCTACAGAACTTCGTCTCTCCCCAGCACCGGGGCAGGATCTTATTTCTCCAGCTTAGGCTAGGTGGACTTTGGCTCTGTGAACTGAGTTTTGCTTTCCTTAGGATCAATTGAAGGATTCTGTTCCACTTCCATTATGTCGAAAACTGTGGACAAGGATAACTCTTGGAGTGAAGTCAGACTGCATTTATATCCAAGTATTTCAGACACATGTATGACTAGAAAAAAAAAAGAATTAAGGAAGATAAATGGTGTTTTGAGTGAATATAGCTTGGTGGGACAACTAAATCTGATAAAACGTTGCTTTAGTGTATTTTATAGATAAAATGACTCAATCTTTACAGCATATATACAACACTGTTAGCTTTATTTCAAACACACAAGATACTTCAGCTAGTGTATCTGTCTTTCACTTCTTAAAGCGCTTCTTCATGTGACACTTGGTTGATATTTTGAGTCCTTGGGTCCATGATGCTATTTTCTATTTAATGTTCTTATGTATAAAGCAGGGACAGTATGTACTAATTAGAAATCAGCACAGCCTAACATTACTCAAGATTTACATCTTGTATTAACCTATTAGTCTGGGGTTTATTTGAAGCCAGATAGCTTATTATATCATTATCCATTCAGATTTTTAAGTGTTCTCTCCTTTGTCTTTGCAGGAGCAATTTCTTTTAAACATTAATTTCATTTCTGAGAATTGCTGTGTAATACTGTCTATTTGCTAAGTAACTGACACAGAATAGATATTGCCATAATGTACCCTGTCAAACGAAGCACTTAAAAATTTGAAATGAACACTGTAGAACTGCAGAAGTCTTAGGGCTATTGCATGTCTCTCTTACATTAAGGCAACTTTGGAGGGAGAACAAGAAATGATAAAGGTTTAAAAACGTTACTGATTTCATTAGTGTCTCTGGAATAACTTTCATTGTCTTCAGTAGGAGTAGGAGTGGGCTCTGAACATAGCGTGAGCTGGTCTAAAGGCTAATCTGTGCTCTGAAAATAGAATATATGTTGATTATTTTCCTGATTATTTCTGCATTGGCTACCTGAAATTGAAAGTACAAGTGCTAAAATGCTGTGCTGTGAAAGGAGTTAATCTTGTAGGCATTATGGTCCTGAAAAAAACTAGGATTATTTAAAAGCATATTCACACAAACGGTCTGGTTAATTTTACAGACTGCAGGGTGAGATGAGCTAAGGAAGTGTTCCTTATTGCATCTCACTCTTTCTCATTCTTTCTCTCCCTTGGCATCCTTCCGTAATGCTATCTATCAATTTAATATTTTTATATGCATAATCTGAATGAACCAAGTAATGCTATTCTCTGCCATCCCTGAGCACAGATATCCTTAAACAACATGCTGCTACTACCATTTCATTGAACAGATTTCTGTGCTAGATGAATCAATACAAAGGGATTCCTAGTTCTCCCATTCATGATAAACAGGATCAGGCCAAAGTAAAAAAAAAAAAAAAAACAAACTGTGGTGATAATCTGTCTTTGATTTGAATGCTCATGCTTATAGTTAATACTCATTGTTGAAGTGGTTTATGAGTGTCAAAGAATACTTGGTGAACAAGAAAACATTCTGACATTGAGAATAAAAGCAGTTAAAAGTAATAATAAAAGTTGGTGAAATTTAATAATTTATACAATATGGACGACTAGATCTAAAGTTAATTCTGGTGCATTGAAATTCAGTTGCTGCCTCGAACAAATGTTTTGTTTCTCACATTAAGCATAAGCTCCAACGGAGTGAGAGAAATTCCCATCAGGACAGCCAATAACTTGACTTAACCAAGTACTCCTTCAAGTTGCAGAACTGAAATTTGATTTCCTGCCCAGGACTTAAGCCTGTTGTATCTTATTAGGTGACTCTGAACTTAGGTGAATCTTGGAGTTGAAACACAATTTCTAAATGATCTTTCATGAAACCTGTTTTTTCTTGGGGAAGGGAGTGGTGGTGGGAAATGACATTGATCGTTAGTTTTTCTAAAATGACTAATTGACTGAGGCATTTGGGGGTCCAAAACCCAATGAAGGCTGAGGGGTGTTAGCATCAAGATTTCATTACTGCTCTAAAGAGTGCTACTTTCGGGGTCTTCTAACTTTGCCTGGAAATACAATGTTGTAGAGCCATTTCTGAAAAATAATCAGGACAACAAAGCAAAATGCACAGATTTTGCATAAGTATTTTTATATGGAGCATATTGTTATAATAAATATCTAAATATTTAATACTTTCTGCCATTTTAAAAACAGTTTTTATTATGGGCAAAGCATCTTGGTGGAGGCAATTTTTAACCACATTCAAGCTCTTTTGTAAAACCAGTGTGTAATTAAGACTCATAGGAGTAAAAACAATAACATATTGTGCTGTGTTAATAAACTGATGATGCTTGTAATCCCCCCTCCCCTGACTGGACTGCTTTAACTATGGTGAATTCCTATATATACACCATCCAGTTAGGAGACTGTTGCCATATGCACTTAATGTTAAACAGAAATATATTTTCAGGAAACTGAGATATTCCTAGTATCTAACAGTTGTGCAAAGCTTGGGTCGCACGTGTTGCGGGTTGCTTGAAAGGGAAACAAGTGCTAGCTTTTTTGGTTAGGAGCTTTCCTCCCTTAGTTTCTTTTGGAATTGTACTACTTTCAGAATCTGTTGTGATATTAAGGTGGTTTATTATTCTGTGTTGTTTCTTATAACTAGACATCTTTAATATTGGAAATTTTAAGCATCTGATGTGTGGGTGGTATTGACTGAGGATTTTATGATTTTGTATTTTTGGCACCAAATCTACCTTGTCAATTTAGCACTGATTTTGTATAGGAGCCTAGAGTGACAGAACCCATAAATAATGTAAAAAGCTGTATATTACAACAGAAGGATAGAAAGTTATGCCTCCAGTTAGTATGCATCATTATTCTGTTTAACAAATGAGACAATAAGCCATCTAAAAAAGTGCAATCATAAATTCGGAGATTGTCTCACAGATGTGTACGCATTATTTCTACTTAGCTATCACCTAATATATACCTTCCAAAGGATATACTTAGATTTTTTTTTTTTTTAAAGTCTGATGATAGAATGCTCTGACTGGAAAAGACTCCTCTATAATGACAGTTGTTATTTCCTTTCAGACTAGAGATGGTTGGGTCTAGTTCAGCTTTCTCTGGTTAGGCAGACACTGCTTACTGCTGAAGAACTTGACAGACCTTTTAAGAGGGTCTGCCTTGGTTCCTTGATAAATGCCTCTTCCACATGCCATGGTCATCATAACTCTAAGCTTCACCTAATGCCGTATAGTACCTTCTATACTCTTCAACCACATCTTGCAAGAGTAACTATGCTTGAACAGGCCAGTCACTGCTCTCTCATTAGGTGACAAACCTGGAAACTCCTGCGTTTAGCTAACTGTGCAATGAGGCTGTTAACTTGCTGTTTTGTTTTTGGGTGTCAATCTGAATATTTAGCTGTGTTTCAGTCCTTCACACAGACAAGCAGAGACACCTATTATTTTTGCAAACCAGAAAGGAGATGCCTTTTGCTGAAGCAATACACAGCTCTGAGCCCATGTTAGTTTTCCAAGTTACCTTAGGTAGGCACAGAGACATAAAATGCTGAGGAATTTCCTTCTTAGCTTAGCCACATACAATACTTCTAATCTGTAGTTTAGTATAAATAGTTTCATTTGTGCCTTTTGCACATACCTTTTGGAACAAAAATATCTCATCCTTTCCAAATTCTGTTGACTTACTGTTTCTACAACATGGTTTTTTTCACATGTATACATTAAACATTAAGTGTGCACTTCAAGTTCTCTTTGCAATAAGACTATTTTCAGAACTAATTTATATAATCTGCCACTTGCCTACCATTACAATCCAAAATAAAGCTTCATCTATTTTGGCAGAACATGTTTCATGGGAGGGACAATAGTAAAGACATAAAGAATTCTAAATACCTAAACAAGAAGTAAAACAAAAAAACCACAATTCATTAAAAAAAAAAAAAAAAACCAAACCAAAAAAACCATACACCACCACCACACTTGGGGCACCAGTTAGTCTAATTCTTTTCTGCCTTAGACAATCGTAATCAGAGAGGAAGCTTTCCTTGGCAGCATTTCAGGGGAAGGTTCGTATTTTCATTATGAGGAAGTTCGCTTGAAAAATATCCTTAATTATGTCAGGACTGCCTGATGTTTCTTTAACACAGGCTGTCAATGTATTTTTACGTTTCTGTTATTGTCTATCTTTTTATTGCAATCAATTACATAAAAATTAGAAGAATGCTGATAATATACAAGGAGAGATGATTTGGAGACTGGTCTCTTACTCCACCAGCTCTACTGAGTCATAGTTGTTTTCTTTTTAGCTTTCATCTCTTCTGAAAGAAATTATTTTCCTTAGCTTTGGGAACAGTCAGTAGCCTAAGATATCTTTTGTAGCTCAAAAATATGCAGTTCTGCAACAGTTGAAAAATCTGAATCTTTTAAAAAGTGAAGATGGAATTTCTGCTGGGATTATTTTGATTCCCGAGACATAGATGTCTGCAGACAACTTAAATATATTCGAGTAAAATTATGTGTTTGCAAATACAGATGCTTGTCAATTTGCAATGAAATGTTTTGAGTCTTCTTCCAGAAAGTAAGTGTAACCAACAACTAGGAAATTAGAGCAAAAGGATGTCTGCCCTTTAAAGGGAGAGTGATGGGGTTTTATATCTGCTGTATAAATGCTTTCACCGACAACTCCTTAGCTTCTATTTCTCCACAAACCCAAGCTCCTAAATACAGTTTCCTAAAATATCAAGTACATTTTACTTTATATGGATCCACTACCTCTATGGAGAGGAGTTAAACTGACAACAGGGATGTTTTTACTTGCTTTCATAGCTAGACAAGATTCATGGTCAAACAAACAAAAGACTTATGAAAAAACCCTTAAAATCAGTCTTTAAGTTACCCTGTACTTCAGAGTAACTTACAGAGGGTATAGAGATGCCCTATATTCATATGAAGGCAGTTTGGCCATAATCTTAGGAACCATCTCTTGTTGCTGAACTTCCCAACCCTATCTCATGTCCCAGCCAGTCATCTGGCACTCCTAAAGGCACTCCTTCTCCATACTTTTCAGTTTAATTTATGGTTTTAATCTATTCTTTCTCTCATGAGTGTAGCAGCTTTGAGACCACAGTGGTATAAAAATTATTACAAAGTAACTCTTACACAAGTGCTCACTCTTTTCTGAGACTTTTATTTCCATACCTCTAATCTCTGGAGCTGGATCTTGTGTTCTTTTGTGTCTTTCTGGAGCAAGCTGGGTTTTGGTTACAACAGGGTCTTGCTTTATTTTGTATCTAATGACGAAAAAGGCTATCAGAAACACACAGATGCTGCAAATGAGTCCTGGAACTAAATATTCAGGCTATGACATTGTTTGTTTTAATTGCCTTGTCATTGGTAGTTCCTCTGTTCAGTCTACGTTTGGCTTTATTTGGCTTTGGGAAAGACTTCACAGATCAGTTGTAAATACATTTTATCAACCCCTTGGCTTCTGTTTATCAGCTTTCATCAGAAATCACATGAGGCTAACAGAGTCTCATACTTGTAACAAGTTACAATTTAGGGAACATATTTGCCCATCTCATAAAAGTTTCTTTTTTTTTTTTTTTTCCCCTAGGGTATTTTCTGGCATTAATGAATTTTTAAATGGTTAATTTGCAACTGCACTAGTACCACCCTTTGTTAATTAGCATGTTATGTGTTGTAAAGTCATCTAGCATGTGACACGTTTCTGTCTTTAGGCAAAAATTGAAATGACAAAACAAACATTCAAACTATTTCTAAACGCTAAATTTACAGATTTGTTGGTAATTAATGAACACTCTAGATACTAGTGACCAATGACTGTCCTGCACTCGCTGTAGTAAATGCTGATGCCTTTACAAAGGGAATGTAAAATTCTGTTGTATATTTTCACAAAAGCATTAAGGCTTTGCAAATAAAAGTGTGCATAATTTAGCATCTGTGTCAGATTATACAAAGAAACCACTGAGAAATGAGATTAGGGGGAAAAAAAGTACAGCTAGGTTCTTAATTCTTTCAGGAGATCCTACTGATGTATTTGCAGCTTTTTAGGCACTTGAGTCTTATCCTGTTACCTTTCACAACCATGCTACTGTGGACAGTCTGTACAAGAATTTGCTTTCCCTTTAAGGTTTTACATCCTTAAGTGTCCTTTGTCTGTAACTGATCTTTAAAAAGCTGTAACTCTTTTTAAATGGAAGTTTAAATGGGATTTTGAACCTCAGTTCGCTTGTGGCCACAAACTCCAAATACACAGATGAGATTTAGTTACTCTTAGTTTGCAGATACTTATTTCTGATTGGCTATTCCTCTAGAAATGGTGAAGTTCTGATTTTCTCTGATTCTGGAAAAATCTACTTGTATTTGTCTTTTCCTCAGTATGTTTCAATAGTTGTAATTCAGCAGCCTATTTTCAAAGTGGTTCCTATGTGCCCTCACACGTTGCATAAATTATCTAAATTGTAAGGACTTGTATGTGATCGTGAATTCTTGCAATCAGTACAGCAAAGGAATACTTTAAGAAATTTCCACTTCAGGCTGTAATTTTAGGTCTAATTTTCTTTCAGAAAAGCATTTTTAACTGACCTATTTTGTCTCCAGCTGTCCCACATGGTACAAGACACCTAGCTTTAAAAAATGCCTTGTGAATGGTGTCCTTTGAAAAAAATATTTCTAAATTATCCACAATAACTTTTCAAAAATGTCATCCCTTATCAAATATTATTCATATTTTCCTTGTGCACAATGTATTTCTGCTTCAATATGTCATCTTCTTAAAGACAGCTTTCCTGTTCAGTGGGAGAATACATAAGATGCAGGAGTGTCATCGTACTTTCAATTAGGGTAGAACAGAACTAGTCAAACAAATCACAGGGTCCTTTTATCAATCTTTTCACTTCCCAAACTTTTCAGTTCCCAACTCAAACAAAGGTATTGAATTTTCACAGTACATGTGGCTCAGACCCTTGGGGAAGAGTGGATGGAAAGCTTCCCTGGTGGAAAAAGGTGTTGGTTGACAGCTGGATGAATATTAGCCAGCAGCGTGGCCAGTGGCATGCTGGCTCATAATCAGGAACAGTGTGGCCAGCAGGACTAGGGAACTGATCATCCCCCTGTACTTGACACTGGTGAGGCTGCACCTCAAATACTGTGTTCAGATTTGGGCCCCTCACTGCAAGAAAGACACTGAAATGCTGGAGCTTGTCCAGAGAAGGGAATGGAGCTGGGAGGGGTCTGGAGCACAAGTCCTGTGAGGAGCAGCTGAGGAAGCTGGGGTTTATCCTGGAGAAGAGGAGGCTGAGGGGGAGACCTTATTGCTCTCTACAGCTACCGGAAAGGAGGATGCACAGAGGTGGGGGTTGGTCTCTTTTCCCAAGTGACAGGTGATAGGACAAGAGGAAATGGCCTCAAGTTGCACCAGGGGAGGTTTAGATTGGATATTAGGGAAAATTTCTCCACTTGAAAGGGTTATCAGGCAGGCATTGGAACAGGCTGCCTAGGGAAGTGGTGGAGTCACCATCCCTGGGGGTATTTAAAAGATGTGTACATGAGGTGCTTAGGGACATGGTTTAGTGGGGCTTGGCAGTGCTACATTAATGGCTGGACTCCATGATCTTAAAGGTCCTTTCCAACCTAAATGGTTCTATAATGCTTCATCTGGAATTTGAGGAAAGTAGAAGTGAATGCCTGGAAAGCTAAGTCTGAAAGCCTTTTGACTCTCAAAAGGCTCTCCCATAGGATAGCTTTTTGCAGGATGTAGGTTAGTTTTGCTTCAGAGGTTTTTTCAACTCTGCATCTCTGTATTTTACTGGGGACTGGTTATGGATAGACTCCATATATGGTGATGCTTGTCCTTTGATGAAACATCTAGGTACTAAAAAAAAAAAAAAATCCTGAAGAAAGAAGATAGCTTCATTAGCAGATTATTTTTCTCAGTTTCAATGAGATCAGGCTATGGCCTTTTAAAAACTATGCTGTTTCCATAGTTGCAATTTTGAATCATATTTAATACCATTACTTTTGAGTACACATCTAAAAAAAAATCTCTTGCTATTTTTTTAGACAGTTTCGAATAATTTCTGAGTACAAGCTAAAGAATATTTTCTTTTCCAAATGCTGTATAATTTTCAAAAGCCCTTGGCTGTCCAGAACTTATATTCTTCTATCAGACTGAAAGTATTTTTTCCTTATCAAACAATAAAAAGCAGTAATACAGCACTAAGCTGGTCAGGATTTAGCTAATTCAGAAAATGAAGTAAACTCTTCCATGCGAAAGTACCTTTTCCCCCCCCCTCATTTTACTAATAAAATCATTTAACTGTCGACATACTTCCTTCCTATAATAATAAAATTGTTTGAACCTTTAAATTTAAAAAGTAATTTCTGGATTTTCAAGGCCTTTATCAAATAATTAGAATGTGTTATTTTCTGAAGTTTAATTTACTATAAACTTACTTGACTTGTAAGTTTCGATCAGATTCCTAACAATGATAAAGACTTTGACATGCCATCTCCACAATAACTGCTTTAGCCCTATTTCCATTAAATTTGTTCTGACTAAAATTATAAAATGAACAAATTTATCAGAACCTGTTATTTCTAGTCTTACTGTAGTCATGCTGAAAACATTCAGGGGAGTTGTTTCTTGGGGAGGGCAAGTCTGGTTTTTTTTAATTTTTGTTTAATATTACTATACATTAATAATATCATACCACTAATAAAGTGAATGAATATAAATTAATAATTAGTATTTTCCACTGTCAATGCTTTTCAAAAGTGACTCCACAGTACTTTTACACAGAATACTTTCTTCATAATTACAAGTAAATTTTTCAAGAAATCGTATTGTTCTAGTTTTTATCGATAGTGGTCCAAGAATAATTTATTCAGTTTAAATGCTTCAAAGCGATCTGAATAGAAAGTGGTGACATAGAATGAAAGATAAGTTGTAGGTGAGGCTGGATTTAAAATGGAATAGCATTTCTGAGGTGTATGTACAGGAAAACACTATTTTTACCAGTCTGATACAAATTTATATGAGGGCATGTGCATAAATGCTCATAGACATACATCTATGTTCATATTCTTTTCTGTAATTTATAAATAAAATATATAGAATGTAATTAAAATGGATCATGTTTATGTAAACAGTATGTACTCTATTATAATGATGGTATGATCAATATTTGGGTATTCTGCTATTTCTACATGTACCGTATGGAAACTGTATTACAAGTTTTTCATGACCAGAACTGGATATTTGTCCATTTTTTAAAAAGTTTGTGTTGGATCAACTGACTTGAAAATATTTTAGACTGCTGACCTTGTTTTGATAAGCTCAGTTCCACAATTTAATTACCTCATATGCTTAAATATGAGAGCAAAGAACTACTTATTTCTCAAAGACCCGTTCGTTATAATCTTCTTTTGGAACTGTTATACTGTATGAAACCCTTGACTTACCTCTCCCCTTCCTTTTTTTTTCTTTTTGTATGTTCATTTGTTCATAAAGCAGAACAGAATGCTGATGAGGTGTATCCATTGACATTGTATAAAAGAGATTAGAAGTGAAATAAGCAGCAAATGAAGCAATATATTGTACTGTTCCTAGATTAGAATTTTTATGTGAATTAATGTCTGCCCACCTCCAAATATAGATCCTAGCTGGGATGAGTACTTAGAATATTAAGCAGATTTTCTGCAAGATGGAAACTGCTTTTAGTGAAGTGGCCTATCTGACAGCA
Source organism: Eurypyga helias (assembly GCF_000690775.1). NCBI lineage: Eukaryota > Metazoa > Chordata > Aves > Eurypygiformes > Eurypygidae > Eurypyga > Eurypyga helias. The sequence continues at coordinate 12,830 of NW_010231290.1, read as the reverse complement.
TCATATGCCTGTTTTTTTCACAGAATAGCAAAAAGAAAAGTCTTAGTGGAACTGCGTTACTTTTTAATACTTTATATTCAGGGTGGAAATATTCCCCTTGGGCAAAGAGAAGGTGGTTCCTGATGTATCGGTCTTAATCACCTCCTCTGAGCATATTCAGTTACAAGTGTTTATAGGTCATAGTTTTATAAGTGTTCTTTAGGAAAGCTGTGTTAATGTACAATAGAGTCAACATAGGACAGAAACTCAGAGCCTCACGTTAAACTCACAGGCTTGGTACAGAAATATGGTATATCAGGAGAGTTAAATTTCTCAAAATAAATTTTGAGACGACAGGAAGCAAAATAACTAACATTTAAGAAATGTGAAAATAATCATAGGAGTAGAGAAAAGAACTCTGGCATCCCTGCTCTCAGCTAGGCTTATTGACCCAGGATTTAGAGTTATTTCCATTCTTGCTCATTGGACGTTATTTCCTACACCATAGGACAAGCAACGGGGCAGTGAGGAAAGGGGAGTAGAAGTCACTGTCTCTGAGGGCTAAATACAAGAGGGCAGTAATTGTGCCAGCTATTCCAATGTAAATTGGTCCACTTTTCAGACCTAAATTCCTTCTCTCTCAGTCAATGTTTATTCTGTTACAGTTTAGGTTATTCAGCAATTTTATGACACTTAAATAGCGGTTCAAGCAATCTGTTTCACTTCCATGTGTGTCATATGTTCAGCTTTCACAATTATATGCAGTACTCGGTAAATTTAGCTTTTTGGACTCCAAAGTCTTTGGAAGATGTAAATTAATTTTTTGTAAGAATTTTTTCTTAGTGTATTTTACCTACTTGCTGAATATATTAAACTTTAACACAAACTCATTAGTTTTGGCTGCTGCTGTTTAGGCATGGACAATTCTGATTTTTAGTCACTGTGTTTTTTCTTTCTAGTCATCATAGTTCCACAGTTTTTGAGGACTTTGTTGAAAGGACTGGACATGTACTAAGTGACTAGCTGCAGCTATTACATTGAGGTCGTATGTTTACGTTACTGTTTCCAAAGTAGCAGACCTATTCCCGCTTATAAGGATCTGAGTTGGTGAGGAATAGGCTTGAAAATTATGATCCTGCTTTGGTATACTTCAAATACCCTTCCAGGCCTGATTTCTATGCTTTTCAATGTTTTATTATAAAATCACCACTAAGTGATATAAAGTCATCACTGCTCTACAAATGAACTTTCATGAAGTACCCATTTCATGACTTCAGCAGATCAGTAAGCCAAAGTGACTTCGTCCCTTGTATGCCTTGCTTATTTGTGCTACAACAATTTCAAATGGCACATTCACCTTAAACTAAAGCTTCTCAAATTTATTATGTTTGTATCTAGGTTATGAATTAAACTGATGAAAAATTTTGATTGGGAGGAAATATCCTTCAGATCAGACTGACAGGAACTGCAGGGTGCTCTAGGTGTAAAGTTGCTCTCAAATTATTAGTGAATGTTTTTAGGCTTCTGATGTTTTTCTAAGTGATGTAATAGAATTTTCTGAGCTGTTTGGGACTAAAAACATCTATTGGTTTTTTTACCAAAAATTAGAGGGGACTGAACTTAATGTTCAAGTAATTCTCTCTAGTTATATGTCCTTCTCCCGGCACAGCTCATCAAGTTTATGGCTTTGCATTATTCACAGTCTGTGGCATTAATTATTTTTTGTCAAAGAAATGAAGACTGATTTCCTCAAGTATTTTTGATGTTCTTGAGTGCATAGCCAATTAAAAAGCTTAATCAGTCATATTTTTGACTTTTCTTGTGGGGACTGGAACTTTTCAAAGGGTTTGCTACTGTTTCCAGATACCTCTGTGCTCCCATGTTTTTTCCAGCTTACACATCACAGTCTGTCTCATGTGGCTTTCCTATTATGGATTGAAGAAAAGCATCACAAAACTCTTTTATATAGTATTAGTCTTTTTAGGTTACTGACTTTTATAGCACATTCTACCATTCTTACTTGCAGGACCTGGAACTATCCTCTCGAGTTCTTTCTCCAAGTGTGATGTGTCTGTTTAATCTCATATTCTTTATCACATGCATCTTCATTATAGCCACTTTTTGGTTCTTTTCTTATGGTTCTGTGGTTTATTTGTACAATGTTTAAATGTTGTAGTGCTCTAAAAATATCTTAAGATTTAATAATGATCCCAATTGCATTTGGGAATATTGAGAACACAATGTGTGTGAATGCCTGCTAGCTCAGATCCCAAAGGCAGCTGGAGTGAGGAAATATCTCATTTCCAGACTCCAGCTGTGCTCAGGTCTAGGTGCAGAGCCCATGGTCTTTGTGAGGATCTGTGTACCCCTGACAAGACCAATGCCTGGGCCTCTCACAGGATTCAATTAGAGTGCCTATACATGGGGCTTTAAAAGCCCAGCCAAACAAGGCTATCTAGGAAGGCAGTTGTGACTGTGGAAATCTAGGCTTCCCAGAAGTCCTATTTTGGACAAGTAAGATTTTTTTGTTGAATGCAAACTGTTACAAACATGTCTGTATTATTGATTCATTACAAGATTTTTTAAAATTTTTTTTTGTAATTACTGAATACAAGAAATTCCCAGACTCTTAGTCTTGTTTAGGAATCAAAGATAAAATGAAAATGTGTAGTTTGACTTAAATTTTATAGTGATATTTTATAGTACCGTCATACAATTTCTATAAAAGGTCTTCCTAAGACTGTATTTGTCTAAAAAAAAAAAAAAGCCAAGCAATTTTGGACACCATTCCTACAGTAGCTAAGTAGCAGAGCAGAGTCAGTCAGCTAGATGGGTGTTTTATCTAGCTATTTGTTTGTTTATAGGAGATGATGATGGTTTAGAGTCACTGACAAGTTAATATTTGCGTTTCTGTTATGTACCAAGTAGCAATACCTGTAACTGGTAGTAGTGGAACTACATGACAGCCCCATTAAAAACAAAAACAACCCAACTCAAAACAAAAACAAAGCAAAACCAGTCATATTAGGAGCATGAAAGACAGTTTAGCTCTATGTGTTATGAGGATACAAGCATGAATTGAAGAAGTAATAAATTTCTCAATGTTTGTCCCTGAAGAAACAAATCCAAAAGCACAAATGCTATCTACAGTGTCAGTTTTTTGTATTATGATTGATATCTATGTATATAATCAAGTTTAGTTTTTTACATTGTTGTATTAACACAAGTGATTAATATGGTACTTCATCAGTTTCCTAAAAATTAATGGCTGTAAGTAATTACCATAATTATCTAAACTCCAGTAACTTCATTTATTCACGTTTTCTGTACCTTGATACAGAAAAGATGATTTAATCGGCTAAAAAACCACTAGTTCTGCCTGCCTTTTGATGTAGTTGTCTTAAGAATTTTGGTGCTTTTCCCTGTGTGACTGTGGGAATGCTACACATAATCTAAAGGTCTTTGTTAACTTGCAGTCAATGTTGCAAGTAACTTTCAGCAATACTGTGTAATGTAGGTTTAAAAATAAGTATATTTTACTAACAGCAGAAACTTTTTTGCGTGTTCATAGGAAAAAAAGGTATTGATATAAACCAAATATTTTTGGATGCTTGATTTTCATATTTGGCAGTGCTGAGTAATGGAGAAAAAATCATAATGACTTAAGGGGGTTGATCAAATATGGTATTATATGACATTTTGCTTTGGACAGAAGAAGGCGAGACACTTGCCAGTTCAAGGAATCCATTCCACTTTGTCACTCCTGTAATTTAAATTAAAAACAAAAACAAACAAACCCTGAACTGGATTCTAGGCTTTTCAAGGATGGGGTTACAGGACTGTAAATATTTCAGTGTCTGGAATCTCTTCATAATTCTCCTGATTCTCCTAGAAATATTCCAAATGAATCTGTCAGTGTATAAAAGTTAAGTCTGGAGGCTCTCAGACTTCACTGTCCTCTCAGGCAAAAGATGTGTGACCTGTAAAACTGATACTAAAAAACCACAAATTGGTTGGCAAATTGTCAGCCATCACAGTGGTTGTAGTTACTAATGGATTGCATATCAGAGAAAGTGATACTCTCTTCTGGTACACCAGGTGAACCTCTCTGGGGAGATCTATAAGGGACAAGACACCCAGCTGCCATTTCCCAACATTTCTCAGCAAACTGTCTCTCTGTCTCTAATATTTCTGTTCTTATCATCAAGGTAAATCTGCAAAATACCTTCCAAAGCTAAGCCTACAAAGTCAGTGTAGCACAATATGGGACACCAAAACCCAGGAGCTTGGTAGAGACATTGGTTTATGGTGCACTCTGGTATTCCTCTCCCACGCTAACTTCTGTTTGTTCTGTAGGCTATAAAATAACTTTTTTTTTCACCTACTTAACACCCTCCTCCCCTCTTTCTGACACCTCCCTACTTCCCTGCCTTCAACGTTCTCTTTACTTCATAGGTACCAATTACCTTTCTTCACAGAGATAGTCTAATGAATGTGTAGCTAACTAAACTGAGAAATTGTTGTGAACATGCATTTAGCTATTTTTCAGACCTGCAGAGGGGCTGGAGTGTTTGAAAGCTTGTCTTTTTTTTTTTTTAAAGCTATACCATACCAGCTGGTCTGGGAAAAGAGAGATCCTCTTCCTACAAACTCTTTTTTGTTTTACCAGCTTGCAATTTTAATCTCGTATACTGATGACAATTAAAGTAAAACTACTTGTCCACAGAACTTGCAATAAAGTATGTTGGTAGCATTGTACCTTTGCCTAGTTGGTCTTTCCTGTGTTTACCAAGCAAGAAACACTAACTTTGAACATGTGAGACCTTTTCATGTGTTTTTTTAATAATTTGCTGTCAGTTTAGATTCCTTTCTAAATTGCAGCCACAAATCTTCCTTTGATATGAAAAAGAAACTGGTCTGTAAGTCTTTGAAATATTTCCTAAAGCTCCTTTAATATTTGAACTGGAAATCTGAGATCGAAGAAATTTTGCTGGAGAACTACTGATTTTTTTTTTTTCTCTGATGTCCCTAACTGCAGAATCTCTGTGCAGAGATTCTGTCTATAGTGACTATCAGTTCTTCTGCACTCTTAGTGACCCACGTGAATATCTAGCAATACTTGACATAACTGTGAATTGCACAAATACACTCAAGGAAAACTTTCTGAAAATCTGTGTCTAAAAACTGCTTTGAAACCATGTTCTAATACTTGTAGACCTTTAACCATTTACATGCAGTAATAATACATAGGTATTAGCTAACCTTAGGTTTCTTTGTTTTTAGCTACAGATCTCTGCTTTACAGAAAGATACTCTGCTACCCTATCTGATAGGGAATTAAACTGCAGAGACATGGTGAGCTCACATTCAGCTCAGCAGTTCAGTGGCAGAATTAATTTGGAAATGTGTCTTAGTCCTGCACACTGGCCATGCTCTCCCCTTGGTATTATGTCACTGATGTCAGATGACACAGCACACCACTGTGCACATACACCTCCCTCCTTTAGAATTAATTGTACTTCCAAACACTTAATTTGTGTAGCGTTGAAGATACAAGTAGCTGAATTAGATTCTGAGGGACAATGGGGCTTGTAACAGAGTAGTCTTGTTGTGGTTTAGCCCCAGCCCACAACCGAGCACCACAGAGCTGCTCAATCACTTGTCCTGGTGGGATGGGGAGGAGAAAACACAAGGGGGAAGGCTTGTGAGTTCAAGCAAGGACAGGGAGTTTAACTCGCCAGTTATGGTCACGGGCAAAACAGACTTGACTTGAGGGCATAAAAATCGATGTAATTAGTTACCAGTCAAATCAGAGTAGGACAATGAGGGAGAAAAATCTTAGAAACACCTTACCCCACTCCTCCCTTTTTCCTGGGCTCAGCTTTGTTCCTGATTTCTCTACCTCCTCTCTCCCAGAAGCACAGGGGGATGGGGAATGGGGGTTGTGATCACTCCATCATACATTGTCTCTGCTGCTCCTTCCTCCTCAGGGCAGGACTCCTCACACTTGGCTCCAGCTTGGGGTCCCTTCCACAGGAGACAGTTCTTCACCAACTTCTCCAATATGAGTGTCCTTCCCAGGGGCTGCAGTTCTTCACAAACTGCTCTGTTGTGGGTCCCTTCCATGGGGTGGGGTCCTCCCTGGGCTGCAGGGCTGGGGCAGGTGGGGGATGTGTGTCTGCTTCCCTCATGACCCTCCATGGCTGCAGGAGCTGCCAGGGAACCTCTGCTCCATGCATCTCCTACCTGCCTTTCCTCACTGACTTGGGTGTTTTCTTGATTGTCTCTCTCTGTTGCAGGTTTCTTTTGTTTTCTCCTATTAAATATGTCAGTCACAGAGGTGCTGATTAGCTTGAACTTGGCCAGTCAGGTCTGACTTAGAGCTGGGAAGCTTCTAGTACAGGAGCCACCCCTGTGGCCCCTCCCCTCATCCTGCCAGAACCTCATCACACAAACCCAACACAAGTCTGTAAACTGCAGAAGTGCTGTAGTTGACAGTGAGGTTCAAATAAACCTGCTATCTAATCATATATGGGAAAAGATTCATCAGTCTAACATGTTACAGTAAATATTTTCTTTAAAAGGAAAAAGGACTATTGAATTCAACAGGAGAACATGGGCAACATAGATTCATAACATGTAGCAGGAGGTGGTTGTAAAAAGCTTGCTTTGGGAGGTGACCCTGTTTTGTAAACTTCAGTATGCTTGAATTATAGTCTTAGCTTGCATGCATGTCAGCGAGTTCACTGGTGGCATCACCTTATATTTATGTTTTCTTCTGTCTTGATTTCATGGTCGGTGCCAGAAATCCTAAAGAACTTTTTACCCTCTCCCTCTCTGGTTGGGTTTTGTTGGTGGTACGTTGGGGTTTTTTTGTCTTTGAAGATGATATAACGATTGGTTTGGGGTCTTCTGTGTTGATGGGATGTGTTACTTCAAAAGGAGCACTTTCTTCCTGTGTTTAAGACTTAATTGCTACTGTAGTCTGGGCAAGTATTTATGTAACTAAGTCCTATCTTATCAGAGTTGATTCGAGCTTTAATTACTTATTATGTCACTATATAAATATTATGGATGGATTGAAAAAGTATTAGGCATATGTAGACCTTGCTGAATGTTTTGGTAAATGGTTTCTCCAGATATAAACTAATCATTTTCTTTGACTGCATAAGTTGTTCTTTATGTTCTTCCTGGGAAAATGTCAGGCCTGGAAATTGGTAAAAAATGTTTTGCGTTCTTCTGTATGCAAAATTGAATTTATATTAATATTTGCCCTGAATTTTTATCCTGGCCATTTTTGAAAGCTCCTTAAACTTTCAAACTTCAGCTACTGAAAAAACAGGAGTTTTATCACATATTGCATATCTTGGAGAAATAAAAATGCAGGGTAAGCAAGTCAAAGCAGTAGCCAACTTACAGATGCTGAGCAATTCAAGAACTAAGATATGGTGATAACAAAATACTGAATAGCTAACTCTAGAAAAGATACTGAAAAGCTGAATTCAGTTTGATTATTGTTCATTAGCATTTTAGACAGATTTGGTTAAACTAGAGGCACTGACGTCCAGGCTGAAGCAAGAGAACCAGCAAACATGTAAAATCAGTGAGATGTGATTCAATAAGTCATCAAGGTGCTGAACTTTGGGATTAAGGTTTTAAATTAATGCAAATCCTTGCAGGTTTGTTGTGCGATTTAGTTTGTAGGGAGTGTAGATTGGGGGGGGCTTTTGTGTGGAGGGGTTGGTTTGTTTGTTCTTGTTTTTCATTTGTTTTAGGGTTGTTTTAGAGTGAAAGCTTTATTCTGGTAAAAGGTGCGATCTAAGGTGACCATGGACACAGTGGTGGTGGGACCATGCCAAGGCAGCAGAGTGGCAGGTTGGGTTGGGTGCAACAGGGGTGGCTGGCACAAGCATCCGAGGAGAACACCAGGGAACATGTCCCCTCCTCCTCTGCCATGGAAATTGAGAAGTTTCTAAAGGCAGGGACTGGTGAAGTAGACAGGTGTAACTGGAGGAGATGTGATCGAGAAATTGCTGGCGGTCCAGTTTTGCGGCAACAAACTTGCTTAGGGGTAAATGAAGACTCATGCTGGGCTTGGAGAAACTAGTTCCGTTTAATCTATTCTTGAGATTTTTCAGGGGTTCCCAAGATAGCTCTTGAGTCATGTGGGATAAAGGGAGAGGTTTTTTAAAAACATATTTACTCTGGAATTGGAAGGAATCCCGAGTTTAAATATTCCAAGAAATGTGGGTCTTTCCTTAGCAAACCTCCTCCTCAAAATAGACAATGTGGAAGATGAGTTTCTGTCAATGTTTGATCTTGAAAGATCCACTGAAGAGCAGCCTTAGTTTAAATCCCATTCTGTCTGTGTTACCCTGGGTGCTGGCCAGACTTTATCTTTTGCAGCCTCTGTGCTGTTTCAAACACATACCCCACGTTTTTCCAGCTTCATTTAGGTTTTGCCCCAGTTAAGCCCCAAAGGAACCTTAACAGGGCTTCTCTCTCTCCCTCGGTTTCTCTCAGCATTGCAGTGTTTCTCTAATAATATGTATGAAGCTATTCTCATGTCAGGAACCAAATATTTCTATAAAATTTATTAGAGATGAAAACTCTCTGTATTGTCAGTGTAAAAATGTGCTGAAGACATGCATGACTAAACAGGCAAATGTAATTGAGCTACTGGGAAGTTTAATATTGGAGCTGCATTGTATTGACTGACAGTAGTATAAACGGGGAACAGACCTCTGCAAACATTTACTGTCATTACTCTTCACCTCTTAGATTCCTAGGAGAAAGAAAGTTGAGAACAGAGCTACGGAACCATAAGAAATGATCTTAAGTGTCTCCCAAGCCCTTTCCTTTGTCTAATTAGACACCAAGTACCTCTAGATCTGTTTCTAACTAGGCTTCAGAGACAGCATGGACCAATAGGTATTAGAAAAGCCCTATTCTTACTGTAGATAGAGTAGAATTTTAGTAAGAACAGGATTATTATTCCATCTGAATCGATAGAGGAAGTGTCTATCTTGTTTAATAAAAGCTGACTGTGACTGCTGGGGTGGGAAAGGAGATGGAGATGCAAATTAGGCTAATAGCTAGATTTATAGTAAGACATACTAGTCTAAAAATGGGATAGACATATATGAAAGTGTGATCCTCAAATTCCCTGCTTATCCTTCCAGTCACCAAAGGTTTTATTTCAGATTGCTTTGCAGTGTTATCTGCCAGTTTGCAGATAACTCTTCTTTTGCCTGAACAGCCGTATCCTCTGTCTTGGCAGTGATGAGCAACGAAACATTTAGCTCGTAAGGAAAAGATTTTTTGAGGATTTTCCTCAACCCATGTCCCTTAATTTGGTAGTGGTATTAAGAATGCACTTTCTGTACACTTCCAATGTTAGGTGATCATCTGAAAACTGAATAGCTATTGATCCCAATACAGCTAATGTCTTCTGAGGAAGAAAAGGCACCCCAGATCTCAGTCTGCAGAACTAGAACTGTACCTATCCTAATAGAGCACACCCACTTTCCTTTCTCTCTGGCTATGAGCTTTGGTTCAACTTTAGAAGTCTAACATTTCCATGACAGTGCTTCCAGAAGATAGAGCTTCGCAGTTAGAAGCTTTCTGAGAAGAGAGAGATGAGGATTTGAATAACTGCAAACCAAGCAAGGAACTGAAACCCATGTCTCTCTGACATCGTACATGAATACTTTAATCATCAGCTCTTGTGTAAAAAAAGTAGGCATTATTCTTGCCAGTCACCTTTTGAAAGAGATATATTCCCCTGTTACTATTACTGTATTTATTTATATAAATTATTACATCTGGGCTTAAGCTTCTGGCTCCTGGGTTTGGGAAGGTGAATCCTGCAGCTCAGTAATGTTAACAAGCACCTGATGGTCATAAGACTTATAGCACCTGTCACCTTGATGTTTCTTACTGACTAGTTTTGTTGGGCTCTGCTCTGTGAACTGAGTCTTATAAGGGGATCTAATAAATTTGTAATCAATTTAGATGTTTACCTGAAGCTCTGGTTTACTTTGGGGGCCAGGCCCCTTAAAATCAGGTGTTGATAGCCAAGCATTGCATTGCACACGTTGCCTTGTAGATAATTCCCAAGACTTCAAATAGCTGTTAGGAATCATAGAATCAGAAGGAAAGAAAACTTAGAAACTCCACCTACAATATCTTCAAGTCAACATAGAAATACTCTGCAGTAGTTAGTGCAGTCTTCTAAAACACTATTTAAAATTAAATTCTTTATTGGAAGGGCAAAAAGAAAGATAGATGACAGAGCTTGTGAAATGCTTTTGTTCGTTAGGAAAGCCCACGTTGTGGGAGTGAGGGGGCGGGTAGAGAGTTTCCTCCAACCCTTACAGCTCCATCAAACGCAATATTACCCCAGTAATGATTGTTATGCCTAATAGTCATGGACAGCAACTTTATTCATTCCAGAAAGTACACAAAGAAAAGCAGCACTGCAGTCTCTAAGATACGAAGCTTTCTCTGTTAAATTTGCCATGGATGGTTGGATTCATCAGTTTGCATGCATCTTTGACTGATACATCATGCTAGATGCTTTAGGCAAACACACACTAATTAGTAGAACAAATAGAAAACCCTGAGGATGCCCATGCTTAATGACATCGTCCATATTCTAAACCGTCTCTACAACAAATTATTCATTTCATGGCTGTAGGCATGCAAGTTAATCTATCTGTACCAGTTGCTAAGTTGAAGCATCCACTTTTAACAACACACAGTGTATTATACCTTTCTAGGAAAGTTCCCAACACTTTAGCTTTTAAACAAAAAACACCCTGGACGTAACAGACTAGGCCAGTTCAGGGATAAAGACATAAGAAGTATAGAATCTATTGTGAGTTTAAAGAGCCAATAGATGTTGATGAATTAGTTAACTTCTAATTAGTTTGGTACCACATAAAAACCAAAAAATTTTGGAGAGGACTTGAAATGAAATGCTCAGAAGAGTGTTGAGTTAAAAATCCAGAACTGCGTCTCAGAACAAAGGCAGATTGTGCAGGAGCGTGTGTGGTTCCCACGGTGAATGCTTCAGTCAGGTAATTGCTTTTCAGTCAATCTCAGCAAAGAAATGAAGTCAAGTGTGGAGAATGAAGCAAATTTCATAGGCATCCTAGGATGAATCAAGTTGCCCTCATAGGAGCAGGTTTGATGGAAGGGGAATAGTGAAGCGAGTGGATTGAGTGGAGGCAGATGACACTGGAAAGTCAGGATTGCTCTTTCTGCCTCCTTCAGTAGAATGAGAGGAACAGAGAAAGCAACTTGTGCCTTTATCCTCTCATAGCTGAATCTGTCTCTCAGCTGTGGATGTCTACAGTCATCCTGGCTTTCCAAGTAGTCTGGCAGAAGCAATGTAGATGGTACCATGGCCAGTTTTGCAGGTGCTGAAGCAAGCATGTGCCTAAGACTTGGCTGCTACCATTCAACACAGTTATTGAAGCTTTGACTGCCATCTCTTCAGAAGCATGTGGATGGGCATTGTGAGTAACTCCATGCTTGGAATAAAAGCTAAAATCTCTTCCAACTATTAACATTATCTTTACTGAGTATTTATTTTGAGGCTGTGCTGGCTTACATTCTTTATAAACCTGTAAAATTAAGGCTAAAATATAGACAAGCTTACAGTAGCAAAGCCCTTGGCAAGTAACCTTCCAGACAGTAAAATATTCAGCATCCTCACAGACACCTTCATGAAGAAACACCTTTATTTGGCACACACTAGGTTGTAGCTAAACAACTTCCAAAGGTCAGTTTGGAACCTAAAAAATATCAAATCTGAAACTAGCAAATGCCTTAGTAGGTATCAGGAGGGTTTCAAGTTGTTTGCTGTTTCCCATACTTCCTTGGAACTTGTGTTTAAATGCAGTTGTCTTCATCTATCTGCTGCAGTCTGACCCAGAGAAAGTGGTAAGAAAGGGGGTTTTGCTCTCTTGTATGTCTGCATCCTGAAAGTATTCGGGTCCCGGCTGAGGACATACCGCATTTGGAGATCAAAACACTGGAGTTAGGGACCCCAGGGGTCTAGGTTCACGATTTGCCACAGCTGTAAACTTCCTTTGTGGATTCAGATAAGTCATTCAGTGTCGTGCCTCAGCGTGCTGAGTATAAAGGCAAGATAATGAGACCTGCCCTCTCCTTGCTTTCTCTTGTTTTCATCTGTGATTTTTCCAAGAGTGGGAGCACACCTCCCATGTTCACCTAGGTGGACTGTGTTCGCAGCTGCTGTGTGTATGTGGTGTGCACACTTACATCGCCTGCGCACGCCTACACAGCCTGCAACTCTGATACGCACAGTTTCAGGTTGATGTAGTAATGAATCTCATCTTTCTGGCACGTCCCCCTCTCTGCATCTCTCTCCTGTGTGGTACTCGAGATGCTTACACGAGGAGCTGCAGCCGATGCTCCTCTCATCACGCGTGCAGGGAGCAAGCGGCGGTCTCGGTCCATCTGTGTCGATTTAGTTGATGATGTTTACTGTGTCTGTTGCTTTGGAGAAGGATGGGGGTGGTGGGGTGTCGGGAAATTCTTTGAGCTTCGTTATCCCTACAGTAACTGTAGACTTCGGCA
>NW_010231290.1:0-231 GCF_000690775.1 Eurypyga helias | reverse complement strand
CCACCCCCCCCCCCCGCCGCTACGCGGGGTGTCCAGGAGACAGCAGCGTCCCCTGCTCCGCGCTCAGCCGCGCTGTGAACGCGGCTCGGCTGAGCACACACCGCCGAGCTGCTCATCGCACGCTCTGAAACAAAACAGCGCTTCGGGATCTGGGCGAGATCAGACTTCCCTCCCTCCCTCCTCTCCCCTCCCCTCCTCCTCTCCTCTCCCCTCCCTCTCTGCTCCCTGTTT
>NW_010231289.1:30675-33700 GCF_000690775.1 Eurypyga helias | reverse complement strand
GTCCCTCTGCCGGGCTCTCCTACCCCAGGAGATCAACACAGAACACAGAGAGATGCAGACCCTTTGTGACAGAGCTGATCCTTCCTCCAACCCGTGGTCAGCCCTTGGGCTTGATAAATAAAAATGAAGGCAGAAACCACACTACGTAACCTCCCCTTTACAACTGACCTCTTTACACAGCGCAGATTTAGTTTAATTTAACTCGATTTCAATCTGGAGTGGCTTGGCGTGGTCTAGGACCTGCCCAATTGGGAAAACAACTTTTCCCCCATGAAAGGCAGCGTCCCCTCATCTGCCTTCAAACAGGGATCTCGAATGTAGCTAACGAGGTCCCCCTTCGCACCCCCAGTCCAGCCTGTCCTCCCTGTGTCCCGGATGCAGAGGGATCCTCAGCCGTCACTTCAGAAGAACCACCTCAGCTTTCAAGGTCAACACCAGCTGCCCCGAGTCCTTCTGTAACACAGCAGCGACACTGACTCGCTGGTGGTTTCAAGGGGAAAGAGGGATATCTGGGGACAACAGCTTCAGAGGCCAGTTCTCCTAATCTGCCAAACACCAAAGCACCAGATATAATTCAAGAGGGCAAGTTCCTGGAGTGAACCCACCATGGGAGCCTGGGATGCACGAGCGCTTTGCGGGGTACATAGAATCATAGAATCCCAGAATGGTTTGAGTTGGAAGGGACCTTAAAGATCATCCAGTTCCACCCCCCCTGCCATGGGCAGGGACACCTTCCACTAGACCAGGTTGCTCCAAGCCTCATCCAGCCTGGCCTTGGACACTTCCAGGGATGGGGCGTCCACAGCTTCTCTGGGCAACCTGTCCCAGTGCCTCACCACCCTCTCTGTGAAGAATTTCTTCCTGATATCTAATCTAAACCACCCTGATTTCAATTTGTACCCATTACCCCTTGTCCTGTCTCTCCCAGCACCCTGGAGAGGTACAGATGCACCAGCCCCACTCTGGAAAGGCGTTTTGGTTGTAAGGATTAGAGTAGCTTGAGAGAATAATTTGTGAATTGCTTATGAAAAGGTGAGGCCCTGGGACAGGCTGCCCAGAGAAGCTGTGGATGCCCCATCCCTGGGAGTGTCCAAGGCCAGGCTGGATGAGGCTTGGAGCAACCTGGTCTAGTGGAAGGTGTCCCTGCCCATGGCAGGGGGGGTGGAACTGGATATCTTTAAGGTCCCTCCAACCCAAACCCTTCTGGGATTCCATGATTTTATGAAGTTTGATGGAAAGAAAGCAGACAGACCATAATTCCACCTACCCGGTGACACGGCACAACGCGTGTGCAGGCGAAGGCGTGGAGCTGACAAGGAGAACCGGAGCAAAAGCTCTGTCATATTCACAAATGGATTGCTCGGGGATTTCCTGCTTGTTCTTCAGGCCAAATCCCAAACCAAGACTGTCACTAACAACTTTTTTTTTTTTTTAAAGAAAAACAATTAGATGACTGGTAGAAATAAATCAGTGACTTTACAGCATTCAACTTTTGGGGTGCCTCTTGGCACAGAGGAGATGCCCTAAACTGATGCTGAAATGAGAAGTGTGCAGCTAAGATCCATCCCAGGCTTTCCAGATGGTGCGATTACATCTCATTGATCGCTCTGTTACAGAAGCAATATTTCATTAATGACTACACAGGCCTGCCCAAACCCAGCTGCACCGAAAGCATCCTCTGTCAGGAGAGGGAAAACCACCACGCCAACACCTCCTGCAACTGCGACAGATGGAGCTGGAGCTGACAGGTCTTCTGACTCTAAACCAAGCAAAATTAAATATTTAAGAGCTAAACCCAAAACTTCTCTTACACTTTAAAAAAGTGCTGCCACTGGTGTGGCCACTGGGCATTGAGAGAGACCGGGATGGTGAAATGTCTTGGATGGAGCGAGTCCAGAGGCCACGGAGATGCTCTGAGGGCTGGAGCCCCTCTGCCCTGGGGACAGGCTGGGAGAGTTGGGGGGTTCAGCCTGGAGAAGGGAAGGCTCCAGGGAGACCTTAGAGCCCCTTCCAGTGCCTGGGGGGCTACCAGAAAGCTGGGGGGGACTTTTTCCAAGGGCAGGGAATGACAGGACAAGGGGTAACGGGTTTAAACTGAATTAGGGAGATTGAGAGGGGACATCAGGAAGGAATTCTTCCCGCAGAGGGTGGGGAGGCACTGGGACAGGTTGCCCAGAGAAGCTGTGGATGCCCCATCCCTGGAAGTGTCCAAGGCCAGGCTGGATGAGGCTTGGAGCAACCTGGTCTAGTGGAAGGTGTCCCTGCCCATGGCAGGGGGTGGGACTGGGTGGGCTTTAGGGTCCATTCTCACACAAACCGTTCTGGAATTCTGTAAGTTAAAGGTTTGTGAGATTTTAGGTCTACAGACTCCACAATGTCTTGAGGTTTCTTCCAGAGATGGTTGCTGAAATATCCAACTCAGCTGGTAAGGATTACTGAGAGACTGGGGATTTGGGATGACTCACCAAGCATGTGAGGCATTCGCGATCGATTTTCTTTCCTATGGGCTATGAGATTTTAAACGCTGATGAAGAGACACTCCGCAACCTTGAGAGAGCCTACCAGTCATTAAACAAGCAGCGTCCCCACGCATCTGCTCCTCCAGAGAATCACAGGATGGGATGGGTGGGAAGGGACCTTCAAAGCCCATCCAGTCCACCCCGTGCCAAGGGCAGGGACACCTTCCACTGGATCAGGTTGCTCGGAGCCCTGTCCAACCTGACCTTGGACACTTCCAGGGATGGGGCATCCACAGCTTCTCTGGGCAACCTGTGCCAGGGTTTCATCACCTGCAGCATAAAAACATAGCACATGGATTCAGGAATTTGTTTCAGCACCTGTCCAGTGCAGGAAGGTAGGGGTCAGAAACCTGCCTTTTCTTCTGAACGTGCCCTCTTGCTCATGAGAATCAGAGATCGTTAGGGTGATAAATACAATCATAGAATCATGGAATGGTTTGGGTTGGAAGGGACCTTAAAGATCATCTAGTTCCACCCCCTGCCATGGGCAGGGACACCTTCCACTA
>NW_010231289.1:26098-30047 GCF_000690775.1 Eurypyga helias | reverse complement strand
TGGAACTAGATGATCTTTAAGGTCCCTTCCAACCCAAACTGTTCTGTGATTCTGTGATTCTGTCAACCTACAGTTGACTACAGTTGTCAACCTACAGTGCAGACTGCTACATCATGTTAATGACTCCTGGTGAGTGAAAGTAGTGTGCAAACAGTTGAAAGACCCCAGTGCCGACCAGGAATCCCTGCAACGTGCTCCTAGAAGCAGCAGCACCCTCGGCAGTTTAGGCTGCTCCACCTGAGGGTTATTACTGCTCATATCTTTAATAAAAAGTAGCTAAACACTCAAAAAGATAACACTACTGATTAAAAAGAATTGAGAGTGTACAGTCAGGGAAAAATCCTCACGATGCCTTCTCGGTTTCGCACGTGTTTGCTTTGCTGTCCCTCTGCAAGCTGCTGACAGGGCTCCTACAAGCCTGTGCGATCACCTGGACGCAGCAGAAATGCAAGTGGAGAGGGTCACCCGCACATCAACTCCGTGTGCATCCTCTCAGTGCAAGGAGGCCCCAAAAAGGCTCCAGGGTGGCCATCAACGAAGAAACACAGTTAATACCAGCTAGCCTCTCGCCTGCCTGTTTTGCAGCAACACCCCTTACCTGCTCTGCAGAAACACTGTCGAGCTTTGCTCTGAACAAAGCACACCGAGAGGGGCGGTTAATGAGGACTCTGCACGCCACGGGCGGTTTTTCTCCGGTTCTTCCCCAGCTACTCAACTTCCCTGATGATCCAGCTAATGAAGCGGGCCGGCAACGCTTGACATCACCTGATCCTCCACACCCACCATTCAGAAATCCATCCTGCCTTCCCATCGCCACCTTCAGCCGCGGCGCACTCAGGCGTGCAACATCCCTGGCCTGTGTCCATGTTAATTTTCTACTTGACAGAACACAAATAGAAACCTGGTCTGGGGGAAAAGTGATCATCTTGCCGCATAGTAATTAGCTCATAGCAGGGAACGGCAGCGGTGCCAGACCCCCACGCCGCCGCGCTAAGGCTGCTACGTCACCGGGATGGAGCGAGGCTACAGCGAAATCGCGCTGCAGGGAGACGTTAAACTACGGCTTCAGAAGATGAGGCGTGCTGGTGCCGATCTGGCGGCGGATCCAGACACCTCTCCGGTCTCGGGAGTAAATCACCGACGAGGCGCGTTTAAAGGGTACCGGAGTCGGCGCCGGTGACAAAACGCCTGCGCTCTGAGGGAAAGGAAAGGGTGCTTATTAATGGACCGGGGTGCATTCAGTTTGAACAGGGCAAGCACCTTCGATAGGGGAATTCAATCTCATCCTCCACCCCCGAACAAGCGTCTTCTGCACAGAGATAAGGAGACAATCCTGTTGGTACAATCCAAGCTAGTCTGCTCTCCTGATGCCAGCATAAACAGATAACGCTGACAGACGTCACAGCAGATACTGCAGCTGAAAAAGCTCTTCCGTCCAAGAGCACTGTATTTACAGAGCCAGCTTCTGCTCTCTGAAAAGTCATCTGCAGTCTTACAGCACATAAATAGTTGGTCTGTGCATCCCAGGTCCTTGCCCTGGGAGCAGCCAGCAGCCTCACCTACAGCATCTCAGCTTTCGGATGCAGTAAAGCGAGGAGCAGCTCACCCCCCGCAGCCAGCGCGCACGCCAAGGGCAAGCAGTGACAGCAGCCCTTTAAAAATGACGTGGCACTAGGAAGGTGCTGTCCTCCTCCTGTTGGCAGCTGATTTCGGCTGGCTGGGTAGGGATAGAGACAGCTACTGCACAGCTGGATACCTTGAACTCCTCTGCTCTGAACGAAGGGCACGCTCGGTGCCAGCCCCACCTTAACTTCATACAAGAAACTCAGGTTGTGGAGTCAAAATAAATGACTCATGTACGGCACCTCGACTCTTGGGTCAGTTTGGGCCCCTCCCGGCAAGAAAGACCCTGAGGGGCTGGAGCGTGTGCGGAGAAGGGAACGGAGCTGGGGAAGGGGCTGGAGCACAATTCCTGTGAGGAGCGGCTGAGGGAGCTGGGGGGGTCAGCCTGGAGAAGAGGAGGCTCAGGGAGACCTTATCGCTCCCTACAGCTCCCTGAAAGGGGGGTGCAGAGAGGGGGGTCGGTCTCTTCTCCCAAGGGACAAGCGATGGGACAAGAGGAAACGGCCTCAGGTTGTGCCAGGGGAGGTTTAGGTTGGAGAGTGGGGAAATCCCTTCCCGGAAAGGGCTGTCAGGGTTGGAAGGGGCTGCCCAGGGAGGGGGGGAGTCCCCACCCCGGGAGGGGTTTCAGAGCCGTGTGGATGTGGGGCTCAGGGACATGGGTAGGGGGGGCTGGGCAGTGCTGGGGTAACAGTTGGACTGGATGGGCTGAAAGGGCTTTTCCAACCCAAACGATTCCATGATTCCATGTCACTGTTGAATGCTGAAAACCACCAGCTGAATTACTGAAACCACCAACCTCTGCTGTGTCTGCAGAAAGCGAAGTTGGAGGCCGCTGCCTGCGCTCCGCATGGAAGCGGCGTACGGTTTAAGGTGGCTGTCACACACCGAAGACGTGCGAAGGGCACACAGACGCAGCGGCGCTGAGTACAACTAAGGTTTGGAGATGACAGCGCTGAAAATCCACATGTAAAGCCAGCAGCTATCCCAGAGACAGGAGGAGGCGTATCCTTTAAACAAAGAAAATCCCAAAACAAAACGCCAACACGAAGAGGAATGTGAGACGCGGAGTCGAAGCAAGGTATTTCGGTGCCAGGACAGGATGTCAGTTTGGCACAGCCCCAACACTTCTCACAAAGAGGAGCAGGAGATTAAGGACTTGGCGAGGAGGTAGCAAAGCCTAACAGCCCGGAGCGTCCCCGGAGCCAGGAGCAGCGCAGTGTAAAGCCAGGCTGCCGGGGCGCCGGCAAGCTGTGACGCACGGATGTCGGGGGTCGTGTCGGCACGGGCTGCTCAGCGCCGCTCAGGTGTTGGCTGGTTGTGCTGCAGGAGTTGAAGGTAGAGGCATGAAGGCCAGGAAGCCCAGCAGAATGACAGCAGCACTGAGCAGATCCCTGCGCTGGCTCAGCTCCGGGCTGTGATGCTTTCTCCCTCCTTAGATGAGTGCCCGGGCTTTGGCCGGTGGTGCTGGGCACTTCCAGTGGCACCAAGTCTCCACGAAAGACCTGGAACGTGGGTGTGCAACCTTCCAGTGCCTGGGGGGGCTACAAGGAAGCTGGGAGAAACTTTTCCCAAGGGCAGGGAGTGACAGGACAAGGGGTAACTGGTTTAAATGGAAAGTGGGGAGATTGAGATGGGACATCAGGAAGGAATTCTTCCCAGAGAGGGTGGGGAGGCACTGGGACAGGTTGCCCAGAGAAGCTGTGGATGCCCCATCCCTGGAAGTGTCCAAGGCCAGGCTGGATGAGGCTTGGAGCAACCTGGTCTAGTGGAAGGTGTCCCTGCCCATGGCAGGGTTTGGAACTAGATGATCCTTACGGTCCCTTCCAACCCAAACCACTGAAGGATTCATTCTGTGGTTCACTCCCTCGCACCCTTCTGTCTCTGCAGATGTGCTGATTCCAGCCTCTCTCCAGATTTCCTAGACCGCCGTAACGGATGACACATGGACTAGAAGAAGAGAAATATTTGTGATGGGAATTTGCCCACAACTGCACCTGCACACACATAATTTAAGTTCACAAAGATTACTTTTAAAGGAGTTAGGGAAGCATTTCTGCCACACTCTTCAGCCTCCTGCCTACCTGCGGTCCTTCAGAAGAGAAAGGCACGAGTCCTGTAAGGTTACTGCTCAGGTGCTTCGAGTAAAGCACTGACTCAACCCTCTCCGGCCATCATTACTGCCAGAGGTAGCCACCAAAACCAGAGGATGGCACCGGAACACTTAAGTTGCTGCTTAGAGGAAACACAAAGGACCCACAATGTACAAATTTGTTTAAGCACATCCAGGCAGGAGCTTTACGCTTCCGTCACGTATCACAGAATCACG
>NW_010231289.1:18338-25743 GCF_000690775.1 Eurypyga helias | reverse complement strand
CCGCACCCCCCCACCTGCCCCAGCCTGTCCCCATGGCAGAGGGTCTCCAGCTCTCTCCAGGCGGTAGGAGAGGGAGGACCCAGGACTTCTGATATTTCAGAATTTGTTGCATGTTACACTGCACAGAGTTGTCTCTGGTGCTGTTTTAAAGAAACAGTTTGAAATATCTGCTACAGGACTGAGGTCAGAAGGGGCTAATTATGGGGTGTCAAGCAGCAAAGTCAAAACAATGGCAACAGGAACCCTCAAGGAGACAACAGGTTTTAGCAGAGAAATGTCCTTTATCCACCTTGACCTAGAGTGAACAATTACTCCTCCCAAACTGCAGGCACCAGCGAGGCTGTGCCACCGACCCTAAAAAGCTCATGGAAAGGGATGGGGAGAGGAGTTTATCAGCTGTTGCAGGCAGACAGGCTGCCAAGGCAGAAAAATCCCTCAAGGGCTATCAGACACAAAGGCACCCTCACCCTCTCTGACTCTACAAGTCCTTGGGCAACAAATCACAGAATCACAGGATGGTTTGGGTTGGAAGGGACCTTAAAGATCATCTAGTTCCAACCCCCCTGCCATGGGCAGGGACACCTTCCACTAGACCAGGTTGCTCCAAGCCTCATCCAGCCTGGCAAATGGCTGGAGGCTGGGAGGTTTGCATGCTTACTCAGTATTTACTCCCTTCCCCAGGCACCCAGCATCGTCACAAACGACACGTCGAGCCGACCCGCCGCGGCCAGCTCATGTTCTTTGGGCAGAGGCCGCGGCAAACACGCTGCAGGTTGGACTGAGACGAGCGGCACGAGGGCTGCGCCGTACTTATGCCGCGGGAGGAACGCGGGGCACGAGGATGTGTTTGTCCTAGATCAGCCTCTGGATGCTGTGCTGCCAACCCCCCGGCCCCGTAGCGCTTGAGTCACGGCGTGCGACTGCTCGCCACTGACTCCCAACGGGGAACTGGCGAGAGGTGAGACCTACGGGCCACAAAACGGGAGATACGGCCTCAAAACAGAGCTCACAAAGACTCCACCCCCAACAGAAACAGATACAGGTGTGCAGGTGAACGGTCGAGGAAGGAGCGGAAGGGATTGGGGTAGCATCCTCACCCCGAAGGGAGAGAACACCCCGAACACAGAATTCAAGCATCGGCTGTTGCCAAAAAGGAAGCGATTAGAAACTCCGCAAGCTTACGAGCCAAACACTCCAACACCAAGGTTTCCTACATCTCCAGTGCCTACGGATCTGGGGACAACAGAGGAGTAACATGTTTAAAATTGTTTTGGTGTAATTGGGGTTTGGGGGTGGGCTTTTCTTAAAGGGGAAAAAAAAAAAAAGCAAATTCAAAGCAGGTACAACTGAAAAGAAAAAAAAAAACCAACAAACCCAACCCCACCACCACAAAACCAACAAAAGGCAAAGAAAACACACATGCAATTAGAAATGCTGGAAAATGGAAAAACAGACATTTCAGATCAGACCTCCCCAGAGCTCTGAATAATGGAGTGATGCCTCCAGGGTCTACCATTCAGCTACTCAAGCCTGCATACTAATATCCTACTCACATCAGAAGAGTAGAAAGGCACCACTCATGCAGAAAATTACCTTAAATGAGCAGCGACTTCATGATAAACAAGCCACTCGCTTTTTTACTTTGCTCTTTGATTTAGGTGGTGGGGGGCATCTCCTCCCTGCCGCTAAGGAGCAGAAAGCCTGCAAGCGGGCCACAAAACCACCTCATTATTCTCAGTATTTAATTCTGGTTGGTTTGGTCAAACGGCCAGATATGAGATGGCATCCTTGGGGAGAAAAGGATTTACCTTGCAATTTTAGCATCCGGGATCCAAAGCGTCCAGGATCACTAGCATCCAAGCTTTCAACAGAGCGGAGAGTCCGCCCAGCAGCAATACCGGAGGTATCGCTCCGGCGACACGCACAACACGAAACCAGAGTATCCATGGCTGACAGCGTTTCCCATCCCACCGGTACCCGAACTGCCCCATGCGCTGCCAGAATCCAAACCCTCCCTCCCCGCCTGACTCGCAAACGCACATCTTCCCCTAGAAACGCACTCCTCGCGCGTTTGGCACTGACGGTCGTCGATTACATGCGGTTCTCCCACAGGTCCTCTCCAAATGAAGTGACATTCAACTAGGCACACCGGGAGGCAGCTGCTGTACAGCCTGGCTTGCCTTGCGCATCATTTCCCGGTTCGTTGCCCGCGATGACTCCTGGGTGCCTGATGCCGGGGACCTCAGGTTTTCCTTTGTTTCAACGCAGCCTGGCATGGACTTCGGTTCTGTCGTCGCAAGCCACGGCAATCCTGTGAAATCCTGCCCCAGCGTTTGCCTTTTCTGTCCTCAAATTGAAATTTAACAGGTTGCCCAGAGAAGCTGTGGATGCCCCATCCCTGGAAGTGTCCAAGGCCAGGCTGGATGAGGCTTGGAGCAACCTGGTCTAGTGGAAGGTGTCCCTGACCATGGCAGGGGGTTGGAACTAGATGATCATTAAGGTCTCTTCCAAACCAAACCATTCTGTGATCCTTAAGAGCTAAAAGACTGATGATGCAAGACGGGTTCGGCTGAACCTGTTTACTCCAAGAACAGCAGGGAGGACAAAATGCTTTGGAAAGAGTCTGCTGGGAAACGGAATTTTTATTTATTTCCCTAGGAGTGCAAGCTAATGTGCTCTGAAGAAGGGCAGGAACTGAGGGCATTCATTTGTGCACTCCTGGTTTAAATCTGCTTTGGAAGGAAAATCTGCTCGCTGCCTCCCGAGTGTCTCCGCTCGCGACACAAGGAGAGGGCCTCCCCCCGCTCCGGGCAGGGCGATCGCAGCTGAGGAGGTGCACAACTGCAGGGTGAGACTGGTAAAGCAGGGAGAAGCTGTCCACGACAGCCTTCAGCGACGAACAAAACCCACTGGAGATAAGCCTGCCTTAAGCCAGAAGTAATTCTCAGCTGAAGCAGCGGTTGAAAAGCTGGACTGCAAGCGGACGTCGAATTTGGGTTATAAACGTGACAAAGACGAGACCCACGGTGAACCCTGCGCTGAAAGCTCTGACTAAGAACAAGCTTTAAGCCCGCAACCCCTGGTGCAGCCTTGAAAAGGAGGATTACCACTTGCGGGCAGTGTAAGAACGGTGCCAGTCAGAGGGGAAGGTTCCCATGAGTGCCGGTCAGAGGGGAAGATTCCCATCAAAGAAAACGATCTTTATTTTTAAATCCCTGAAAACTGCTATTGGTCACAGTCCTGATTCAACGCTATTTATGCTGCAGTGTATTACAAGGCACTAGGAGGGAAATCACCTTCATTTTGTCATTAATCTGATTTCTGAATACTTCCTACCCAATCTCATTTCAGAATGTAGAATCATAGAATCACAGAACGGTTTGGGTTGGAAGGGACCTTAAAGATCATCCAGTTCCAACCCCCCTGCCATGGGCAGGGACACCTTCCACTAGACCAGGGTGCTCCAAGCCTCATCCAGCCTGGCCTTGGACCCTTCCAGGGATGGGGCATCCACAGCTTCTCTGGTTTTATCCCACTGCCTCCCCACCCTCTCCGGGAAGAATTCCTTCCTGATATCTAATCTAAACCTCCCTGATTTCAATTTAAACCCGTTACCCCTTGTCCTGTCACTGCAGGCCCTTGGAAAAAGCAGTATTTTAGAATGTTCTGATAACTTAATAGGAGATCTTAAGGTCAGATAATTGAAAGATATTCCTCTTAAGTGACTTTAAAGTGACCATGTCTCAGCTTGCTGTTGGCACCGCATTTCCCTGCTTCCCAGGTGACGAGTGCTGCTCGAGGTGTGTGTTCCCAGCCAGCTCCAAAGGCAGCAAAAAGGCACAATTTAGTCTCTACTTCTCGGTCAGTAGGCCATTGTCAGATCCTTGAATGCAGATCCTATCATTACATTTTAATTAGACTAACATTTACAAGAAAGAGGGGAAAATGCAAATTTTGAGTTAAAACGGAGCCACATTTTTCAGCCACAAGCTTCTATTAATGCATATAATTAAACTACTGAGTGATTGTTCGTTCCCTGTGGAGTTGGAAGTGTCATTCAACGCAGTAGCTTTCAAGTGCTACCAGTATGCATAGTTATGAATAATACAGCTGACAGAGACAAGGAATGCTGTAATATGGAGAGTTAAGATAATGTTCATCTTCATGTAGTCGGATGTGAATTTAATCATCTGTTTATGGCAGGGTCTACAGTAAAGGAAGCACGTCAAAATCGGGTTGAGTGACACCTGATTTCAAGTGGACAGTCATTAAAAAATAGATTTTGGTGACCTTTATTTTTAACAAATCCTGACATTTCAGTAAATTGCTTTAAAAAATTGTGGCGGTTATCCTCTAACTGATATCTCCTCAAACAGCCGAATGTCCTGAGAGCAGGAAGATTAAAGATGGCAACCGAATCTTTGGTCTGTAAAACGTTCACGTGGAATCCCACCAAACCATCTTTTTCTCTTTTTGGAGAACTGCAGCTTTCGGGTGTCTTCAAAACATGGGTTTAATTTGTTCTGGACTTAAAGTGGTGGGTAAAATCAGATTAAAACTCCAAGGTGTAATCTTTTAATACTGGCTGAGTTGTGCTATTACCAAACGTGAAAATGGGACCGAACCCATGTGTGGCCTCATTATGATCCCAAATCGTTTGACCTTTCTGTCGCAACCCCGGACAGGTGCGTGGGTGACTAACGGGTTTTCTGTTTAAAAGGTTATCGCAAACGTACGGAGAGTGAAATGTTTGAGTTTGGGATTTCATCACCTGATTCCGTGTCCTCTTAACATTCTTCATCTTTTCTGGGGTCACATAGTGTTACGTTGACTTTCCCTTTTCAGCTGATGTCCGGTTTTTGGACACTAATTACAGTGTCATGCCGTTTTTAAGTCTCAAAGCAATTGATGGGAGTTGGACAAAAGGATTCCATCACGCGCTTTGATACGTCTGCCTGGATGGAAAAATCAGGGGCTTCTTGGCATGTAAATGACTGATTTTACACCCACTGGACCCCGATTATTCATAGTGGCAGGGAGTTTATGAGTTGGTGGATGAATGGATCCTATAGATGCCATTAGCTTTAATAACAGGGAACTTCTACAACAAAGGCATATGCTAGTAAAATCAATTACTGTTCTCATAAAACATGTTAGCTGCTAACTTGTATAACCTTGTAGACTGAATGTGTGTTGATGGGATCTTATTAAGATTCATTGGTTGTAATTCACAGAGCAGCTGTTCCTACAAGTGAAGTATGTTTAATGGAGCTCAGGTGAAGCAAAAGAAAATCGTGAATTCCAGGATTCTCTGGTTACTCGCCATTATTTACTGTGGAAAAAGTACTCAACTTTTCTCTAATACCACATAAACTGAGCAAGGTGATGATAAACCTTCTTTTAGGGTATGAAAAGGTCCATGTTTATGAACCTCCAGATCATTTAAGTTTCAGCTGATCTGAACTGACCTTTCCTTTTCCTACAATTAAACCGCTACGATAATCTCTCACGTCCCGTCCATCGTCTACGCGCACAGTTTTACTCCAGCATCCATCTTTATTACCGGAGACGTGTTAAATCCTGGTTGCCTTACAGACTTTAGCTAGAGGGGAGAAAACTTCAAGTTCAAAGAAAATTGCTTTAGTAGCTTTGAAGTTGTATGTGCTTCCATTTGGCGTGAGAGAGCGCTACGCCGTGGTCAGTACGTAGGGATCCTTTCTGTCCAGGTCATCTTCCACCTCTGACTTCCCAGTGCGTTAGCAGACCTGGATTTAAGCCCTGACTGAGTGCTTGCTGGAGCTGATGGAAAGCCTCCTGTTGACTCCGGTGATGCCATGGATGGTGGTCTCTGGAACAAATGTTGGTTTAGGGATTGAATTTGTTTTGGCAGAAAACTATTCTGAACGTTTTTATCAGCCGAAGACACCTTTTAAGGTGTCTAATTAAAAAAAGAAAAGGCTACAATTCCTCCTAAAGCTTGGCACGTGTTAGCGTTTTATAGTTCCTTTGTTTCATGAGAGACTTAATCAAAACTGTTTGTAAATGGGAAAAGGTTAAGCCTTTAAATACTGGGATTTGCAGAAACTATTTAAAGTTTACTGCTGGAAAAAGGGGTTCAGGAAGAAAGGAGACACTGCTTTGTTATATTGTTTGAAATTAATTACTTTTGAAGTAATTAAACTCGAGGAATATTTTGAGAACTATTTTAAGAAATACATATGAAAATATAGTGATTTTTTTTAAAGCCAGCATTGCTGAAATATGAAGCATCGTTATCAGTGGGCTTCATATATTGACGTAAAATGCGCAGCGTGTATGAAGTGGCAAAATTCATGATGCGATTAGAAACCTTAACTTCTGACCTTGCCTTTGACTGCTGGGTAGCTCTAACCTCAGTGCTGTGTTGATGCCTGCCTTTCATCTGCAATGGAAATGGGTGAATGTTTAAGTATTCCGACTGGTGAATCATACAGGCTTTTGCATTCGGTTCAGTAGCGTTGCGAATATTAATACATAACCTTACTGGAAGCCTTTTTTCCTTGCTGGAGTGGTTTATTTGCCTTCCTGTGTCTGACTGGGGAAGCATCATTGCTTCCGTACCTTAATGTCTTTCTCTTCTTCAGTGCCCCTTTACCGTCGAGCTCCTCTTGTCAGGAGAATCACCTCTTACACGATTTTCTTATTCCTTCTTTCACAGTTGCTTAGTTTTACATTAGAGCACCTCTAACCACCCACCAAAGATGGAAGTCTGTCCTTTTGGGTTGTTCCAGGACACCAGGATTTTGAATTATTTTTCTGACCCTACGCGACTTCCTATGCTGTGTGACTTTGGATTACACACCTGCTTCAGCTGGCTGGTTTGAAAATGAGTCCAGTGATTTATTTTTGTCACCCCCTGTTTGCATCTTGAGCATCAGATGCACATCAGGGTCAGCAGGGAGGAAGTGGTGGGAGTGGTCAGCCAAGGGCAGAGCACGTCCGCCTTCTCTGACAGCTGCCAGCGACAGTATTGACTTGTAAAGTCAAACTGAACCCTTGGGGCAGATGGGAGGACACACGCTTGCATTAAGTAGACGTCACTGGAGGGAAGGGACGGCATCCGGAGGGACCTGGACAGGGTGGAGAGGTGGGACTGTGCCCGCTGCATGGACTTCAGCAAGGCCAAGCACAAGGTCATGCACCGGGGTCAGGGCAATCCCAAACACAAGGACAGGCTGGGCGGAGAATGGAACAAGAGCAGCCCTGGAGAAGGACTTGGGGGTGCTGAGGGATGAAAAGCTGGCCATGAGCCGGCCGTGTGCGCTGGCAGCCCAGAAAGCCAACCCCATCCTGGGCTGGATCCAGAGCAGCGTGGCCAGGGGGGCGAGGGAGGGGATTCTCCCCCTCTGCTCCGCTCTGGGGAGAC
>NW_010231289.1:11174-18211 GCF_000690775.1 Eurypyga helias | reverse complement strand
GGTTCAGCCTGGAGAAGGGAAGGCTCCAGGGAGACCTTAGAGCCCCTTCCAGTGCCTGGGGGGGCTACGAGAAAGCTGGGGGGGACTTTTTCCAAGGGGAGGGACTGACGGGAAAGAGGAGATTGAGATGGGACATCAGGAAGGAATTCGTCCCGGAGAGGGTGGGGAGGCACTGGGACAGGTTGCCCAGAGAAGCTGTGGATGCCCCATCCCTGGAAGTGTCCAAGGCCAGACTGGATGAGGCTTGGAGCAACCTGGTCTAGTGGAAGGTGTCCCTGCCCATGGCAGGGGGGTTGGAACTGGATGATCTTTAAGGTCCCTTCCAACCCAAACCATTCTGTGGTTCTTTGATCATGATTCCCTGCTGTTGCATGGGGGCAGATACTGTTTCTGACCTTATTTCCTTACTGGGAGTTGGACTTGATGATCATTATGGGTCCTTGCCAACTTGAGATATTCTATGATTCATCAGTGGTGCTCAATAGACCGCTTTGTTCAGCCCAGTGCTGAAACAAGAGACAAGCTCTCTCCCCAAAATGCATGTTGAGTTCTCCTGCTTCAGTGAGGTGAGTCATCCTGGTCAAGGGATGCATCAGGAATTGGAGTTGGCATGGGTTGGGAGCAGGACGGTGTGCCTGGAAGTGTGGGCTGGGCAGGGAGCCATCACATCTGCTGCCCACGGAGCTGCAGCACAAACCAGCCCAGAGTGCCTCCAAATATCTCATTTATGCCCTGTCCTCAGGGGTGGTGACAATGATTTTAGTATTTCACAGAGTTGGCACGGTAAATATGGGTTTTTTTGTCTCATGGTGATGACGATATTCATGATGAAGCGAGGTGTTTATATAGTGCATAAACAGACTTGTGCAAAGGAGGAGGCCGACCATATATCTGCAAATGCTCCAGAGTGAGAACCTTGACACTGGGGTTCAATTATCTGTCTTTGTCTGCCTTTGGTCAACTTCCTTGTAAACCACCTATTTTACAGATTACAGAATCACAGAATGGTTTGGGTGGGAAGGGACCTCAAAGCCCCCCCCCTGCCATGGGCAGGGACACGTTCCACTAGACCAGGTTGCTCCAAGCCTCATCCAGCCTGGCCTTGGACACTCCCAGGGATGGGGCATCCACAGCTTCTCTGGGCAACCTGTCCCAGTGCCTCCCCACCCTCTGTAGGAAGTATTCCTTCCTGATGTCCCATCTCCATCTTCCGCTTTCTGTTTAAACCCGTTCCCCCTTGTCCTGTCACTCCCTGCCCTTGGAAAATGTCCCCTCCCAGCTTCCTTTTAGCCTCTTTGGGCACTTGGAAGGCTGCAATAAGGTCTCCCCGGAGCCTTCCCTTCTCCAGGCTGGACAAGCCCAACTCTCTCAGCCTTTCATCACAGCAGAGGGGCTCCAGCCCTCGGAGCATCTTCGTGGCCTCCTCTGGACTCGCTCCAACCGGTCTATATCCTTCTGATGTTGAGGGCTCCACAGTTGGACGCAGCACTCCAGGTGGGGTCTCACAAGAGCAGAGCAGAGGGGGAGAATCCCCTCCCTCGCCCCCCTGGCCACGCTGCTCTGGATCCAGCCCAGGATGGGGTTGGCTTTCTGGGCTGCCAGCGCACACGGCCGGCTCATGTTCAGCTTTTCATCCACCAGCACCCTCAAACCCTTCTCCTCAGAGCTGCTCTCCATCCACTCTCCACCCAGCCTGTCCTTGTGCTGGGATTGCCCCAACCCAGGTGCAGGACCTTGCCCTTGGCCTTGTTGAACTCCATGAGGTTGGCACGGTCCCACCTCTCCAGCCTGTCCAGATCCCTCTGGATGCCATCCCTTCCCTCCAGCCTGTATGGCTTGAGAGGCAG
Organism: Eurypyga helias; assembly: GCF_000690775.1. Classification (NCBI taxonomy): domain Eukaryota; kingdom Metazoa; phylum Chordata; class Aves; order Eurypygiformes; family Eurypygidae; genus Eurypyga; species Eurypyga helias. The sequence goes on along the minus strand of NW_010231289.1, from coordinate 16,364 downwards.
ATCTGCCTGGAAAAGATATTTTTTTAGCTGGTTTCTTTTTTCAGCTGGATTAGTTCTCCAGTCTCGTTTCCTCTCTAGCTGCACAGCAGGTAGGGTGGCACAGGGTGTGCAGGGCTGAGCCTGCTGGAGCTGGCCCCGGGCTTAGCCAGCCAGAAACAGCCAGGGCTGACGTCGTCCTGCCGTTCCTCTGCCCTTGCTCGCCTCCTCCCATCCTCGTGCTGGCTCTAGCACACATTCGAGCCTGTGCAGATCCATTTTGTTGGGCTTAAGCTCGCAGCAGACCATTTGCTGCTTTTCATCGTGTCGAAGCACAGTTTTGTGCAGCGCAGCGAGCCATCAGAGCCGCTGAGTGCTGCCCAGGCGGGGAGGTCCTGCTCCCAGCAGGCTGCTAATGGTACTTTATTCCAACGTCGGGGCTCGCTGGAGCACTCCAGGAGCTGGTTTAACACACGGCGGCGGTGGGAAACGTAGCAAAATGTCTGAGTGGGTCTGGGCCACAGGAACGTATCGAAGCACTTCAGGAAAGTGCTGGTGAGTACCAAAGCCAGCGCAGCAACCGGTGGGACCGCAATAGCCTGCCATTAGCTCAGCTTAACCAACTTATTACTGTGAGAATACTATGCTGGAGAGGGATCAAGCGGTGGATTTCAAGTGTGCAACAGTCTAATCCACTATTAGATCTGGCCCGTAGATGCCATCATAATGAGGGCCATGTCATCGCTTAAGTCAATTTAATGGGTGCTTGGTTCAGGGTGCCTTGCCTGGTTTTTGATTTCTTTGTAAGTGTTTTTATTTTAATTGTCAGTACTGAAATTTATTCTGGAAAAATTCAACGTGATGGTTGTGTCACGCGAGCTGGTGCTGTTCAGTTTGCAGTGCTGTACTGGGATTTAGTCACTGAAGTTAGCAGGGGAGACAGTTTGTCCTCCCTTTCTCCAGGATCGTTCAGAACATCATTGTGGAATAAATCTGTTTTTCTTCATTGCTATTCAAATGATGTGTCCCAGACACATTGATTAATCTCTAATGGTCTGCTGAGATTGAAGATAAGTACACCCATTTCTATTGTTCTAATTCTGAGCAGAGTCTCTTAGAATAAATGGTGCAATATCTGTTGAATTCATACTGAAAGATAGAAGTCATGTACACATTTGACTCGTGGCACTGTCGTGTGGATTTTTTTCCTTAATGCCATTCTCTGTAAGTCTAGAACATACTCTTTTTATTTCAAAAAATGTCATAAACCGATAAATACTGGCAACTCAGTATAAGCCAGTAATTCTTAAAACACGCTTAAAATGGTCTTCTACAAAATCTGTCTTGAAATTAGTTTTTTTGGGGCACTGAAGCCCCAGGAAATGTACTTTGTTTTGCCCTGACTTGCATTTTTTTGTTCCGCTTTTGCAGGAGCTTTTTGAGAATCCTGCTTTTCGCCCCGATGGCATGAAGCTCTATCCGACACTGGTGATCCGCGGCACTGGTCTGTACGAGCTCTGGAAGACTGGGAGATACAAGAGCTACCCCCCCAGCACTCTCGTGGACCTGGTGGCCAGGATCCTGGCCCTTGTCCCGCCATGGACACGTGTGTACCGTGTTCAGAGGTAATTTTCTGTGGTGGGCCTTGTATATTGATTTATTTCACTTGGAAGGATTCTTGAATTACAGCAAGATCTGACTCAGCCTTTTATTATTTTTCAGTCTTAGTCATTAGCGCACTAACGATCTTTAAAACAGCTTCCCATCTATTCAGAATGGGAAAGGCCAAGTAGAACGAGGAGCGATTTAAATTGAATTGCCTCTCTAATGCACCCAGGAGCTTAAGATTTCTGGAGGACTCAGGGCCATTTCTGGGTGTCCCTGCCCATGGCAGGGGGGTTGGAACTGGATGATCTTTAAGGTCCCTTCCAACCCAAACCATTCTATGATTCTGTGATTCACTGCCAGTCAGACAGAATGCGGCACACGTAGTACTTTAATGATATTGATGGGTAATTGCCTCTTGGCTGTGGGTGAAGTTTCCTATATTTATTGCAGGAGCTGCGAGGAGTGTTGTTTATTTTGGCTATAGAGACTTCCTTTCTTTGCCCAGGGGTGTTTGCAGGGTTTTCGTAAGTGTACTGTGGTCGTGCCGTTGTTTCCAGCACTCACCTCCCATGGCGATAGATAATACTTCCATTTAGCACTGTATTTTCAGTGTGGGGTCTTCCTTGGATTATTTTTCTTCTGTTATCTCCTACATCTGTCGGATATTAGGAAGGGAGGCTATAATGTACTTGCCTATTTTTGCATGTGTAGACAATATTCAGTTGGCTTCCAGCTACATGAGGTGGAAAGAGCGCCAATGCCTAGCTCTCCAAAAGCACACGGAATGTGGAAGCCTTGTGCTTTAGACCTCACCTACCTGGACTTCTCCAAGGCATTTGATTTTGTGCCTTGTCAGAAATGCGATGGAGGAGAGATAAGCAGAGAAATATGGTGGAAAAGAAAGTGGCTGAAGGCAAAAAACACTGGGTAGCTTTGGCAAAGAAAGTATGGACTCGGGATTATAAGCGCAGTTTGTCAAACATGAGTTTAAAAAGCTAATCTTGCTCAAAATTGTATTTATTTACAATGAAACACAAAGTAATAGGGCATTGAGAAAACCTTGCAGGGCTGCGAGGCATCGTCGACAGAGAGAGGACGCACAAGCGGGACCTGGTGGTGAAGGTGCAGTGATAGAGGTGGGAAGAGAGGAGTTCAGGGAAGTCTGAGGTCATGCTCAGAAGGGGTTTTGCTGCAAACCATGAGATCGCCGTGTGAAAGCAGCAGAGGAGGGAAAGCTCTTCATGTCTTGGTCTGTAATAAGAATAAGCCACTGGTGAATGCAGCTGTGAAAAGCACTTTTTTCAGGATAACTCTTTTTAGAGATGAAAGTATTAATGCAGCAGCCAGACAAGGCTTTGGTAAGACTTTGTCTGGAATAATCCCCATCTTCAAGGAATGAACAGAGTAAATATGTGCAGAGGAGCATTGGCCTTTTGTTTGAAGGATGGATGTGGACATAAATGACCTCTGTAAATGTATCAAAGAAGGAAGACCACCTTTTAAGAAATAGAAACATTGATTCGGGCAGAGAACAAGAAAATAAGAAGTAGCCTTGCATAAAACGAGGCAGGAACCTGGGAATTTTGAGTCAAGACTGAGATTCTGGAGTAGCTTTACAAAGTTATTGGAGAGAAGCATAGGAGAGGGCTGGAGCCCGTCTCCTATGAGGTCAGGCTGAGAGAGTTCGGGGGTTCAACCTGGAGAGGGGACGGCTCTGGGGACACCTTAGAGCCCCTTCCAGTGCTTGTGGGAGCTACAGGAAAGCTGAGGGTGACTTTTTCCAAGGGCAGGGAGTGACAGGACAAGGGGTAACAGGTTTAAACAGAAGGAGAGAGATTGAGATTGGACATCAGGAAGGAATTCTTCCCAGAGAGGGTGGGGAGGCACTGGGACAGGTTGCCCAGAGAAGCTGTGGATGCCCCATCCCTGGAAGTGTCCAAGGCCAGGCTGGATGAGGCTTGGAGCAACCTGGTCTAGTGGAAGGTGTCCCTGCCCATGGCAGGGGGTGGCACTGGGGGGTCTTTAAGGGCCCTTCCCACCCAAACCATTTTGGGATTCCATTATTCTAAATATGAGTATGGTGAATCCTGATTAGGTCTAAGCATGTGGTTGTGATTCAGCAGTCTGCAGATGCCAAGACACAGTTTCAGCGACCAGGAGATCCTTTCTGCAGATCTTTGTTACTGTGAGAAACTGGTGGCCGTAGCTGAGCTCTAAGAAGGATGCAATACTGATGAAGAAGGCAGAACGTAGCTTAAGGGTAATTTCTACCTGATATTCCCCCCAGACTTTTCACATCACTTGTAGAAACATTAAAGACAAAACCCCTACTTTTTCTCCCTGCACATCTTCCCCACCGATTCCACTGTAGACGCAATGGCCCGTTCGTTCATGATGCTATCACCATAGCATCGTACCTAAACCCATCAGGTTTCTTCTTAGAGGACAGCATGAGTTTGAAGCCGAGCAGGTCTTCTCCTAAGGAATGCAGGCCTGGAAAAAATCTCGGCTCGGTGTGCTGATTTGCCTGAGCTTGACTACAATTCCTTCTGTCAACAGCAGCAGCCTCCATCCAGCTGTCATCTGGTTGTCAGTTATTATGTTCCAGTGGAATAGCTGTTTTCTTACTGACTGGCTCGTGTTATCTGAAACTTGTTTGTGGTGATTACAGATTTTTACACCTCCAGTGCAAAGTCTGAAAGCTATTACATTGATCTAAATTGCTTTCAGGGCCATTGTGTGACTCTGTGACAGAGTAATGAACAGAGCCACATTTCTGAAAACATTTGTGGCCTGTTCCCAACGCCGCCTCACTGAGGACAGAGGCTTTTTCCCTTTCTCCATTGCTTCCCCAGGCCCTCTCCATCTCCAGCCTGCTGCCACGAGTGCTCCATCCTTCACATCTTGCATTTCAGGCTCTGTTTCCACAATCCTGTTAGATCCAGCTTGTGTCCCAGATGGCAACTTGTCCCATCCTCTCTGTGTACCCACCGGCCATTTGGTATGTGCGTTTAGGTTTTCTAGCAAACACTGCTCGAAGAAGACTGAGCTATCCTTGTTCCTCCTTACTGGGACTGCAATTTGGGATCTCCGTTCCCTGGTATCAGGTTTTGAGGAAACAGAAGGGACTCAGTGTTTTTGTAGTCTGTCACATGTTCACATTGTGGTTTAGGCCCAGCTGGCAACTCAGCACCACACAGCCGCTCGCTCACTCCTGCTCCAGTGAGGCAGGAAGAAGATATCAGGAACGGCTGGTGGGTTGACACAAGGACAGGGATGGATCACTCACCCGTTATGGTCATGGGCAAAACAGACTTGGGGAAGAAAAATCAATTTAGTTTGTTACCAATCAAATCAGAGCAGGATAATGAGAAAACCAGATCTTAAAACCCCTTCCCCACCCCTCCCTTCTTCTTGGGCTCAGCTCTCCTTCCCATTCCTCTACCTCCTCCCACCCAGCAACGCAGGGGGACAGGGAATGTGGGTTGGGGTCAGTCCATCACACACTGTCTCCTCTGCTCCTTCCTCCTCAGGGGAGGGTCCTCACCCTCTGCCCCTGCTCCAGCCTGGGGTCCCTCCCACGGGAGACAGTCCTCCACCAACTTC
>NW_010231289.1:0-10815 GCF_000690775.1 Eurypyga helias | reverse complement strand
CTTCGGGCTGCCCACTGCTCCGGCGTGGGGTCCTCCCCCGGCTGCAGGGTGGTTTCTGCCCCCCTGTGACCCTCCATGGCTGCAGGGCACAACCTGCCCTCTCCCCACGGGCTGTGGGGGAACCTCTGCTCTGGCCACCTCCTCCCCACCTTTCTGCACAGACCTGGGGGTCTGCCTGGGTGTCTCTCCCACACCCCACTCCTCTCTCCACTGCAGGTTGCTTTGTTTTCCCCTCTTAAATATATTAATCACAGAGGCACTAATTGGCTCAGCCTTGGCCAGCAGTGGGTCCAGCTTGGAGCTGGGGAAGCTTCCAGCAGCTTCTCACAGGAGCCACCCCCGTAGCCCATTGCCACTACCAAAACCTGGCCACCAAACCCAATACAGCTCGAAATAATCCGTTTAATGAGTCGGTTGAGCACGGGAGAGGTGTCACTGACGAAACACCATAGAAGGCTTTCTGCTTCAGGAAACCAGGTTAAATATGTTTAAAAAATTAAATGAGATGCTCTTGGTAATGGCTGCTTGGAGGAGAATAAATCTTCCAGGGCATTTTGTACCATTCAGAGATGCTTAATGCTGTATTTACCCTGAATGTTTGAGAACCTCATTATCAGCGAAGTGCGTCGGCGTGTGAGAAGGTGTGAAATGACAGTAGTGCCACACGCCTTGAGACTTTTCCTTTCGTGGAGCTCGGTGTTTTATGTGAATGTTATTTTCACTGTACTGATGGAGAGATGTAGGTATGAAGAAGTAAAGTACCTTACTCAACCGAGATGATAACGGTAAGTCAGAGCTGAGAGCGGACTCAAGGTCTTTAGGCTTCCACTGTGTGCTTCCGTCCACCGCTTCACGAGCGTCCTGAGGAATGCAAGCTGTTTGAAAAATAGAAGATTAAATAGGCCTTGTTGGAGCTTCTGGCAAATTGCATGTTAACTGTAATAAGGTCAGGATTTAATCCCCTGTATCCCTGAATTTGTTTAGCATTTTAACAAGTCCTAAAATCACTGGTACAGTGCTGTCTCGTGGCTGTTCTGAGTAAGGCGTTCGGTGCGTACGCTCACGATACACGCAGGGTACTTATTTAAATGCTCTGCCCTAATCTGAAGTGGGGATGGAAAACCTATTTCTTGCTTTTTCTTTCTTAAAAAGCTTATTTTTCACATTCATATTTTAATTTAGCTTGCTCCCTAGTAGGCAGATGAGAGAGGCTCAAGTTACCCTATATTGTAATCTATCTTTTATTTGCAGTACTTCATTTACTAATTCATAGCTGACTCCGGATTTAGCTAAAGACCTGGCACTATAAGATGTCAGGATGTTTGATCTGTGTCCCTGTAGGGAAAATACATACACAGCCTGACTTTTTGGCGTTGTTCCATAATTAGAAGAAAGGCGTTTAGTTAGATTATCACTGTAGATCTAACATACCCTGATGAAAATGCCGTTCTCCTCTAGTGTGTCCTTTAGTCACAATGTGAAGTGCTCATTTCCTCTAATTGAAGCTCTTTGAAGTATGTTGTGTTGGCTCTGCAGTGCCTTATTTACTCAAAGAAATCCACGGAATAAATGAACTGGTTAGCTAATTGTGTTTTGCCTCAACTTTTTGGCATGGGAGTGTAAGAGGCGAGGAATTTTTCATAGACCCTTTGGCTTTATAGTAATAAAGAGCGGGGCAAACGGGGGAGGAAGCTAAAATGCTGGACTTCCAGTGTGCTGGAGAAAGTTGTGCCGCAGTCGGAGTGTGGCGCTGAAATGGGAGGAGAATCCTGGAGTCTTGAAGCCCTTGTTTTCATTTTAACAGTAAAGGAAAAGTCCTTTTCTTGCCCCTGGCTTTGCCAGTATCTCAGGCTTCTGCGAGGCTGAAGCAGCACAAGAATCAGGTCTTTAGGACCCTTGAAGACCTTTATCTTTTATACAGCTACTGCCAAAAATAGTAATCGTTACTGGGGGCCGTGGTGTGAACGCAAGGCCTCAAGGAACTGAACAGATCAATTAACAAACTTCACAGAGGTCATCAGACAGCTGCTGGATGGTGATGACTTTCAATCACTACTGAACCAAGATGGATTGAGCTAATTACCTTACCAACTCCCTGAACCACCCCATTCTCTTCACTCTGTTGAATGCTTGCGTAGATAAGGAAAAAGGAGGAATGCTCGCCAGGGAATGTTTGAGCCCTGTTTTGAGACCAACCTGTTGTACAATTTTCTGAGTATCTTCCATCCTTATATAGTCCTTATTTCCCTGTAGATCTACAGGGAAATAATGAGATACTACTCATACTACTAATACTATATATACTATACGTACTACTAATGGGTAGTGTGTTAGCAGAGGTGCCAGGGAGGAGTTTGGGCAAGGGAAGGCAGAAGCATTTGAGATCACCACGACGTTGAAGGTGAGCGTGGAGGGGGATGTGCCAATAACCCACGTGCTTCTTTTTCAGCTTGATCTGGATGCGTAAGGGATTGTCCCTCTGTACTGGTGAGGCCACAGCTCGAATCCCGGGGTCAGTTTGGGCCCCTCCCAGCAAGAAAGACCCTGAGGGGCTGGAGCGTGTGCGGAGAAGGGAACGGAGCTGGGGAAGGGGCTGGAGCACAATTCCTGTGAGGAGCGGCTGAGGGAGCTGGGGGGTTCAGCCTGGAGAAGAGGAGGCTCAGGGAGACCTTATCGCTCCCTACAGCTCCCTGAAAGGGGGGAGCAGCGAGGGGGGCCGGTCTCTTCTCCCAGGGGCCAAGCGATGGGACGAGGAAACGGCCTGAAGGTGTGCCAGAGGAGGTTTAGGTTGGATATTGGGGAAATCCCTTCCCGGAAAGGGCTGTCAGGGTTGGAAGGGGCTGCCCAGGGAGGGGGGAGTCCCCACCCTGGGTGGGGTTTCAGAGCCGTGTGGATGTGGGGCTCAGGGACATGGTTAGTGGGGGCTGGGCAGTGCTGGGGTAACAGCTGGACTGGTTGGGCTGAAAGGGCTTTTCCAACCTAAAAGATTCTGTAAATCCTTCTTTCCTTAAGGCACGGTCTCCTGGTTTAGTGGGTTGAACTGCCCTGGAACGCAGCGGAGAGGTCAAACCTGGTCTTACTTTCAAATTCCATTTCAGTACTTGCCTTGGAGAACTGACGGAAGGAGTTCTGCCACTTGCAGACTCGCGATTTACATTCCTGCAGGAAGGCCCTAGGCTTCGTGGCTGGGCTTTGCTGCAAATGGTTTGCTCAACAGAACTTTTTCACTTTTGAGCAGCTAGCATCCCAGTATGAAAATGTGGTAATTCCAGTGATGGGCAAAGACTCTGTCTGGTTCCCAACTGCTGGGCTCCAGCAGCAGGTACCGCGAAGAACATCTGACCTGGCGTCTTAGGAGAGGATGGATAATCCATTTTTTTCTAGACTCCCAAATGAAGAACTGAGAGCAGAATTATAACCTATTGCTAAGGATGGTAAAAGCCTGCTTTTGTCTTCAGTCTTTGTACTATAATAAAATCTGTAGCTATTTCCCTTCATTTTTTTCTCCTGCTTTTAGCTGTGTTTTCCCTGTGTTATTTCTTCTTCAACCAAAAACTTGAAACGAAGGTAATTCCGATAAATTCTGCAGTCTGCTGTTTGGTGTCTTGGCTTAGGTGACTGTGATGGTGCTTTATGGTCCATTGTCTGCTAATGCAGTTGTTTGAGGTTTGTGTTTTTCCTCTTCCGTGCAGAGATATCCCAATGCCGCTCGTCAGCTCTGGAGTGGAGCACGGGAACTTGAGGGAGCTTGCCTTGGCCAGGATGAAGGATCTTGGGACACAGGTAAAGTATTTACTGGTTGGTGTGGAGAGAGAGCTGCTTGGTGACTTTACACGAAGTAGCAGAAAGTAATGTCTGGAAGATGCAGTAGGAGCCAGGATTGCTGAACTACAACGATCGGCAGAGTTCTTTCAAAAACTGTTAGTTATTAAAAAGCACCTTGATGACAGTTCTGAAAAGGTGGGTTGATTGATTTTTTTAGTTTAGCACTTTGACCCTGTTCCTGAAGGTACTTGGTAACTAGATTGTGATATCCCGTTTTTCAGCAGAATGAAACCCTTAACTCAGACAGAAGGCAGGAAGGTTTCTTTTTAATTTATGCTGTTAGAAATTCTCCTTCCTTTCTTTTTCCCACGCATGCACTTACTTGACTGAACAATTGGAAGAAAAGCTCTTAGTCTGAGGCCAAAGAAACCTTGCAAGAGAGATTTCAGCACAAACAAATGAGACTTGATATTCTTGATATTTCTGAGGTCAAATAAAAATATGAGCGGGGGTGGAGAACGGAGGAGGAGGGAGGAATTGCATTTGTATTTGAAGTCAGGAGGAGGGACGTATACCCAGTCTTGATTTTTCTGGGAAGGTCGCTGCAGCAGTCGGCATTCACAGTGTCCCCCGCGCTCTGCTCTGACGCTGCTCGCTGTTTGAACCTCCCTCCCCAACCCCGTTATCAGCCACAGTGTGCAGATCCTCCAGTAAAGTTATGCCCAAGTTCTTCCTGTCTTGGAATATCCGACTCCCTAGACAAAACATCACACAAGTCCCATGCTCCTTGAGGCTATTCCAAGGGGCTTTAATTCCTGTGGTGTTCAGGCAGGGGTAGATCCTCACCACAGCTGGTCCATGTATTCTGATTTATTGCTCCCTATTTCTACCTCGCCTCTTCTTAAAGGGCTTTTAACACATTGCTGCATCCAGCCATAGTAACGTCTTCAGCTCCTGCGTGCGTGTCAGTAGTCCCACAGCGACTTGTGCTGCTGACCTGTATTTTTGGAATTTAACATGGATAGCTCTCTAAGCTACATCTAGCTCCCTACTGCCTTTGCCGTCTCGCTTGGATCTTGCAGTTGCAGCATAAAACATCAGAACAGAAACTCTAGGCTGCCTTTCTTTCAGCTGGGCTTTCCACCACTTCATCTCTTCTGAGCTGATGCCCTGGACTTTCTCCTTAAATCCTTCCTCCCAGTCTCTCTCCAGCAGCAAGCCAGGATTTGGCAGGCAGCTTTGCCACCCGCGGGAGCTTCCGTTCCTCCTGCTGGTGCTTCACTTCAGAACCAGGCAGGGGAGACAACCTCCGTGGTGCAGCTAAGCCTTTTCAACTCAGCTCTTCAGGGCAACTAGTGAACTCTTCCCTGGGTCTGATGCTAAAAACCATGACGTTTGATCTGAACCTCAGCAAAACCAGCTGGAGAAGCAGGGATAGCTGATCCGTGGCAGTCATGGATCATCCATGGCTGAGCTGAACGGTTGAAGGGCTTGTCAGGCTGGCAGTCATCGCTTTTGGAAGAACCAAATCTCTGCTGTGCAGTTGATTATAGATTTTAATTTAGTGAGGCAGAAACAGTGCAGCTGGTAGAATGAGGAACCAGTCTGCTGCGATACAGCTTGAAATGGAAGGTACTGCTGTGTTCTTGTGTCATAGGAGAAAACTATAAATACGCTTTGTCCTCTTGTCTTTTAGCTTTGGAAAAGGAGAGGAAAAGGGCAAGGCAAGGGAGGGACCTGTAGAAATCTTACATTTTTGCAGGCTCAGTAGTGGAAATCAGCCAGCTCACCAGCTCTGGAATTTCTGGTATCCATCTTTGGGGAATGGCTTGGTGAGGAGTGTTTGAGGAATGGGGAGCAGTCATGCCAACACTGTAACTTGTTTCTGTTGGGAAGAAACTATTCTTGAGGAGCCTTGTTGGAGGGACCAGACGCTGGCCTGCACGACTGCCAGCCACTGAGTGCAAGTGGAGATACACAGCTGGGACACAGAATTTTAAAGCAGCATCCCAGAATACATTCTCCTTCCCCATTTCTGGAGTTCTTAATGAGGAGTGGATATTCCTCTGCCTTTTACTATGCTGTTTGAGTAGCTGGGAAATTGTAAAGCAGGAGAGACTTGGTAAAACTACAGTCAACCCAGGTTTTGTCATAGCCCTCTATAAAACTAACAAACAAGATCACTTTTTTCTGCTGTTTGGGAGATTGTTGCTTTATATTGATAGTGCAGTTTAAAAGTATTCCAAGGAGAGAACATGAGATAAGAGCTGGGCTTGTTCTGGGTACTCCGGGATTCTGTGTGAATTGGATTTTCACCCATTCTTTCCCTGTCTGAAAGTCTGGCTTTTGGAAACACATGGGCAGATAGGTGGTGTTGCTGTTGGAGCAATTTTAGCCCATTGGTGGGGATGATCTTCCTTCCCTCCAAACACAGCAATGCCAGAGGAATGAAAATAAGCTTTGGTAACTCAGCTGCTTTGGGTAAAACTCTTGTGGCTGGACTTTGGTGACAAAAGTTGGATTAAACTTAGCATTGGACTTTCCAATAAACCCGCAGAGTCTCCCGCAGCAGGAGCACTTGTACTGTCACAACTGTTTGCTTATGTCAGTGGCTGCCAAACTACTCGTAGAATCACAGAACGGTTTGGGTTGGAAGGGACCTTAAAGGTCATCCAGTTCCAACCCCCTGCCATGGGCAGGGACACCTTCCATAGCCCAGGTTGCTCCAAGCCTCATCCAGCCTGGCCTTGGACACTTCCAGGGATGGGGCATCCAAAGCTTCCCTGGGCAACCTGTCCCAGTGGCTTTCGTTGGCTTTGCTGAGAAGCACCAAAGTTTATGCAAGTTATAACCCAACTCTCAAGCACCGAGCTCGGAGCGTCGTCTCCTCCTCTGCCTGATGTCTGGGGGAGGGAAGATTTATTTTGGCTGTCTTTGTTGTCTGTGTCACTGGGCCCAAGCCTCAGTGACGCTCTGTGCATGCCAGATCAGCATTAGCTTTACTTTCTGGCCTTTGGGTAGGACTCCTGTAACAATTCTCATTTCAAGAGCAAGAAAAAGGTTGCTGAGGTTCAAAATCTGGCCGTTTAAGGGCTTTCCGGTGCCTTAGGGTAGATTTTGCCAATGTCAGACCTTCCCAGTGTAGAGCAAAAATGGATTGTGGCAAAACCTTTTTTTTCGCGCTGTTATTCTGTCATCGTTGTTGACTTTGCCTCCAAACCCTGCTGGTTGTGAATGAAAGGGTACGTTTCCTCATGAGTCGTAATGGTTGCTTAGTGGATTGATTTTTGCCAGCATGTCTTTCCATTTAGCACTAAGACCTCTTTCTGAGGTATATTAGGGATGGATCGGTGAGCATTTCTATTTTGAAGTCTATCCGTTTGAAATTCATCCTTGCAACTTCATGCCATTTCAGTTTGGTTTTGCACCCAATAGGTGGCTGGAAATCTGTACGCTTCAGGGCTTACAGTTTTTCTCCTTTGTAATATTTTTTCCTCTCTTTCTTTTCCTAGTGCCGTGATGTAAGGACAAGAGAGGTTGGAATCCAAGAAATTCACCATAAAGTGCGACCATATCAGGTAAGATTTGTCTCCTTTCCTAGGACCCTGTTTCAGACATGAATTGTTGTGTTTGGTGTGGAGACGTTGGGATCCATTTGTTGCACATCCAATCCTGAGGTTTGCCTTTGTAGCTGGATCCAATTTTCCATTTATTTTTGCAGCAGCTTTTGTGGGAGCAGAGTCACATGTTGAAATCTATGGACTGCTGTGTTCAGTAAACCAACTACAGCCAGCAGTTGTTTTGGTATTTTCACTGCTACAGCAAAATAAGCAGCTCTTCCTTACTGCTTCTCAGCCTTCCCTTTTCTCCCTCCTGGTCACAGATTTGCATTTAGAAAATAAAAATCACAGTGTATGCACACTGAACAGAAATGAATGTTTAACAAGGTGAATTTTCTTCCCGGAGAGGGTGGTGAGGCACTGGAACAGGTTGCCCAGAGATGTTGTGGATGCCCCATCCCTGGGAGTGTCCAAGGCCAGGCTGGATGAGGCTTGGAGCAAGCTGGTCTAGTGGAAGGTGTCCCTACCCATGGCAGGGGGGTTCGAACTGGATGATCTTTAAGGTCCCTTCCAACTCTAACCATTCTATGATTCTATGAACAGAAATGAATATTTAACAAGATGGATTTACAGCCTTTTTTTGTGTGTGTGCATGTTTGTATAGGCAATCAGTACGTGTGTAAATACACTTCTGCACATGCACAGGTGTATCTGTAGGTGAGTAGATCCATTTAGCACATGACACATGTTGTGTTTTTCCCTCCCTGAAATAGTCCACAAAAATAACACTCTAAGGTCCGGGGAGACCTTATTGCAGCCTTCCAGTACCTGAAGAGGCTACAAGGAAGCTGGGGGGGACTTTTGCAAGGGCCTGTAGTGACAGGACAAGGGGTAACGGGTTTAAATTGAAAGTGGGGAGGTTTAGATTGGATATCAGGAAGAAATTCTTCCCGGAGAGGGGGGGGAGGCACTGGGACAGGTTGCCCCGAGAAGCTGTGGATGCCCCATCCCTGGGAGTGTCCAAGGCCAGGCTGGATGAGGCTTGGAGCAACCTGGTCTAGTGGAAGGGGTCCCTGCCCATGGCAGGGGGTTGGAACTAGATGATCTTTAAGGTCCCTTCCAACCCAAACCGTTCCATGATTCTATGCTTATTTTATAGAAAGGAAAATGCTCACTGCTGAATTTCAAGCATCCCTTTTGGGTCACTGATCCTCCAGTTCACTGTAGTTACAAGGAGGGATCAGTCCTTCCAGAAAGTTGTCAGAAGGGCCGTGGCCATGGCACCCAAGGAGATGAGCTTCCTAGGATCACGGAGGGTTGGATCCATCTCGGTACACGTGTTTGCTGTGGGTAGCAAATCACACCCTGGGAATATCCTCTTCCTTTGCTGACATTAAGGAAGGACTGAAATGACAGTAGAGTTTGTCCAACACGTATTTCCTCTACTTTCAAACAAGGATTCTTTGTGCCAGACAGAAGATACTGTCACCTCCAGGTAGAAAGCTGAGTGAGAATGACACTCGTGTATCTCTCATGCAGTGGGCACGTACCCACTTTCTAAAGGTGAACCACTAATCTGGGGTTAGCACAGGAAGAGTCCTAACAGAGCTCCTCTCAGTTGTGCTTTGGAAGCTCCACTGATTACTTAGGTTTCAAAGAGGCTCTGAGTTTGGTGCCAGAAGTTAAGCAGCAGGAGTAGTCTCTGGGTTTAGCATCTGAAAGAGGTTCTCCCTTTGCAAATCAGAGATTACTGAGAGCCTATTCCATCTTCCTCCTGCCATTGTGTGAATTCAGATGGAGCGTGGTGCTTCCCATCTTGCACAACAGAAATCCAGTATGGAAATGTGTCCGTCTCCAATTATCTTTTTCTGACCAGATTTCTGCAAGAACCGGGGCCGGACTCATTTGCACATAGGCCAAACAGCCTTTGTGCTCTGCTTCTCTTCTCTCCGGTCATTTCACGCAATCTCTTCCAAAGATTTTCTGTTGTCGGGGGCGCTAATCTAATTTAAATTGTAAATTTCTGGAGTAGTTAGCAAATAGCTTATCACAGGGTTTTCAAAGCAGCCTTACGTGGAAAATTCCCTTTGTTAAAGTCATCTGTCTGAGTGGCAGGAGGATGTCATTATGTAGTCTTCGCAAAATTTATCGTGACAGCACGCGAGAGAAATGTTCTGAGGAGGGTGTAATTTTTCATGCGCTTCAGACTAATGACAAGGTATGAGGTTGTTCTTGGCTTCCAAGTAAACAACACATCCTCTTGATAAGAGAGGCTATCATGTCAGATCTAAAATAAATTAATCGTGTGTTGTAATTAGTTATACTTTATGCTGCTTCTTTCTGCTGAGGATCAGTGGGCTGTCTGTATTTTTATAATGGTGGTGGTGTGTCTGCTTTTAGAGGTGTTTTCTGTTTTAAAGGATCAATTGGAAGTAGATTACTTGCCGGTAGCTGGTTATTTACAGAGCTCTCTCCAAGCTGCCTGTTCAATTAGTGGCATCTCTCCATCGCAGCGGAAGGTATTTGCTTGCTCTCAAGGTGGTTAAGGCTGCGCAGTGCTACGTAACAGCCTTAAAAATGCTCCAGTGAATTGTTGCTGTAAAGAGACGTTGGACTGACAGTTTTGAAAGGCGAGGGCAGTGACAGCTCTGTTATGGATATGAACCTACGTTCGCGTTAAAGCAGAGTGTGAGGCGCAGAAGCCGGGGCTCTCTATCAAGGTAATGATCTCAGTACAGACCCTGAGTTAAGAATAAGGCAGAATTTTAAGCTGGAAGTCGCTGTTTCAGGTTGAGTGTAATCTGCAACTGGGTTTTTCCTTTGTTGCTCAAAAGAAGTTTAAAACAGACCTCGCCAGACGTTTAATAGGATTGCCTGTTGCCACAGTGATCCACCCCGACGAGGGTTATTCTTACCAGCACACAGGATGGGTATGGACAAGGGGACTGCAGCCTGCTGCTGCGCACAGCTATGCACCAACCGACCAGGAGGTGATTCGGAATGGCTTTTACACCAGTGTCCCAGAAGGAAAAGCTCTCGTGAGTCCCTGAAAACCCTTCAGGAGGATTTATTTATCCTAGGACCCTCTGTGCCCAGGGAAGAGGGGAGAACAAAAGACCCAGTAGAGACTTCTCTGAGCAGCTCAGCTTACCTGGTACATGCTGTGATGCTGGAACAGTGCACACAATATAAAGGGTTCTGGTGAAGGCTCCTGTAGTCTTGCTTCATTTCTGTCTACAAGGGGATTTCGGGCTGATGTGGGCGTGACAGGGCTTGTAGTCCCTGCTGCAAGACAAGCAGCGGAGCCGTGTTTTCTACGTGTTTTGTTTTGTCCTCAAGAAAAACCAGGAATTTGCCATTTACAACCCTTAATGTAGCAGTGTTTAAAATAATATTTTCTGCTTTTTTAATACATTAGCAGTAAGCTTTAACCTAACTGCTTTTCCACATTTGAAACCAACTGTGGAATCTGGGTATTTTAAAAATCTTA
>NW_010231288.1:0-6817 GCF_000690775.1 Eurypyga helias | reverse complement strand
GGGAGCCGCAGGGCACGCGGCTGCGTCCCGCTGCTTGGCGAACGCTTCAAACCCGACGGCGCTACCGGCCAAACGGGAAGGAGCCGTCCTAAAACTGACGCCCCAAACGTAGATTCCAGCACGTCCGTGGTAGTAGTATTGCAGAGAAAGAGACGGCACGCTGAGCTTGCCAAATCCCGCTGGTTTTGGCTCGGTCCTTCCATGGTGCCATGCAAACGGGTAAAGTGTGTTGCTGCTTCTAGTTCAACAGAGTAGCCCAAGCACCAGCACCACCTTCTACCTTGCTGGGCACCCATCTCAGGTTCACCAAAGTGTTCCATTAACTCCCTGAGTCTTCCTGAACTTGCAAATGTCAGGTCTAACTGCTCCTGGACAATGCCAGTGGCATTGGGATATCCCGGGTGGAACATGCATCCCAACTTCTAAGACCACTTTCAATATTTTCATAGTATTTTCCTGCTTAAGCGATGCTGTAGCCACCAGAGGTGTATTAAACTGTAATGGACGTGAGAGACAGGTATCAATAAGATAGTAGGTGACAATCCCCACATAAAAACGGAAGAAGACCCAAGCAGATGTTACAGCGTTGTAAAACACAACCAAACCAACAATGGTATGTCCACAGCACTTGCTTTAACAAAAGGTTGTTTGCCCTCTCATAATATCTGTACTACCTGGGACCACCTATACCCCTGGAAGAGGCTGGAATGAAGGACAGTGCAAGGACTTACCTAACACTGATTTCCCCAGAACAAGGACAGACATTTTCAAAAGTTGTTTTAATTCACACATGCATGTGTTTTACAGACTCTTGCTTCAACATTTTGACCCATAAAAGTAATCAGCTATGGGAAGAGTGAAGATGACAAATTAAAAAGCAAGGGAAACGTTTTCCAAAGAAAAAGAAGCATAAGAAACCTAGCATGAATCATTCCTCATGGTAGCAGTGAGGCAGAGGGAGAAAACAAGAGCTTCCTCAGTTTCTCATTTCTCACGCACTGTCTCGTAAGCTAAGGTGAAGGCACTGAACTACACAGCTTGAGGTTATGAGTGGCAACAGTCTGAGGTTTATTCTGAGTGATGCTCAGAACGCTCATAGTTATAATGAGGCTTCATTACTGTTCTCGACTGCCATTTCTTAGTTGGGTTTCACGTGCTAACTCTGAGATGTATGAAGCTCTAGGTATTTTCCACTAAAAATCAAATTAGGAGTACAGGCTTCTATCAGTAAGACTGTTCGAGGCAGGGCCCAGTATTGGTGGGAGAAAGATGAAATCCACAACTGTTCTTTCTTCCATATGATAAGAGTGAAAGAGACTATGATCGAAAATAATTCAGTCTAGACAAGCGTAAACAACACACAGCTTATAAATACATTCCTTGATGTCAAGTAGCTAGGAGCCTAGATTCATTAGCTTCTAAAGTCCCTCGTGACATTTTGTATGCAGTAACGGCAGGCCAAGAGCAAAGAAACTAAGGCTCTAAATCCACATATGAGTAACTCTGTTGCATCAGTTTTGTTCTTTCAGTTCAAGCTCACACACTAATGCAAATGCATTAGCATTTCATTGTGTCCACAGTGTTTTGTTTAGATATCACTGAGATGGCTCCATCTGTCTCTGCCTTTCAACTTGTTCACATGTTTGGCTTGCATGAAGTATGTTTTCGCACCATATGTGTGCAAAACCAGAAATCCCCGAGACTGAAGATAAAAGAAAAAATATAAAAGAAACCAAACACACACTGAGCCCTGGGGGGGGAAAAAATTGCATGTTCACTTGAGAATCAGAGGTGTGAACAGATTCAGGGGCAAAGAAACACTGCTGTCTCCAGATAAAAACTCATGTGGGACACCAAGAGTGAACTCTTTACTGACTTGTGATATGCCCTACATATTTCATGCTCCTCTAAGAAAATATGAGTACTGGGACAGATGAGATCCAGGGTGGAGCAACAGGGCTGTAGGGACAAAGAAAGCATCACTCCCAAGTAAATCTCCTGGCTCATCTTTTTTTCTTCTTAATTCTTAATTTTAACAGTGCTGATTGATTATTACAGTTAAGTGTAGAAGCCCCACATAACTGATCACTTCCCTTGCACATTTATTGCTACTGTTCCTCCAGGTCTGACTGAGCTTTCTTTAAGCCTTAAGCTTTGTCTCAATTACACCCTTTCACAATTTTGATCAGTTTCTAGGTTGATTTGGTTGAGTTAACATTATTTGCCGTGTGGAAAAAGCCTTTGTTTATGCTTGCCAAGCTTACTGAAATCACTTCTCTCTATTGCCATTCCCGAAATTAATGTAGGATACAAAAACATGGTGACATCCATCAGCTAAGGCTGAACTGTACATGCAGATACAAAGAAAGCAACCTAGGCCATTAAATCATAGATATTAACAGGAGAAACAATACACAATCGCCTCATCTTGAAGACTGAAGTAATGTAACATGGAGAAATTTAACAGTGATGACAAGGGTCTCATCTCCAAGTTGTTCGGTTTGGGGTTTCTTCCCACTATTTTAGAATACCTCTTTCTAGAGCACACTGATGGAGGCAGTCTAGAGCTGTAGAGCATGCTGCCTGATGGGAACTATCAGCAGGTCAGTGGCTGTTACTCCACAAGATACCAAGCAATGCCACAATCTAACGAGATGGATGGCTTCAGGAGAGCAAAGCACAGAGGGGTGGAGGAGAAAGGCTGTTGTTTGCTGCTCTGAAGTAGCGTATTCCTGGCATGTACGTTCATAGCCAACAAATGAGCTGCCAAGCCCTGTTCTGACACCCTTGCCCTGAATGGCCAACCAGCTGGGGCAACACCTGTAAACTTGGCAGCAGTATCAATACCTCTGAAAAGAGTATTGGGTTGAACCTCCTGGTGGGATACCTGCAGATGGAAAAAAAACCCAGATGGCTGTGATGTGTGAATCTCAAGCCTGCTGAGCATCGACATGGCCACTGGCCTGCCCAAAGTCCCGGAAGAGCAGCAGAACAGAGATGGAAAAGCAAGACACACCACAAGGGTCTGCATTCTGCCTAACCTTCCATGGTACCTCTGGATTCTCCATGCAAAACCAGATCTTTACTGGTTGATTGCATGCTGGTTATGAGCTACTACAGAAAATACAAATGTATTTGTAAAAGACAGAGAAATCCTACTTCCCTGGATAAAGCACTGAAAAGATTTGAACTGCAATTCCTTGTCTGGCTCTAGTTAGTACATTCAAAAGGAAAAGGAATTCTAGCTGCACAAAAAACAGAGAGAAACTCTAAGGGCATTTAAGGAACCCCAGAGCCATTATTTGAGATGAGAAAAATAAAAAATAGCTTGTTTCATTTATCAGATTAAAATCCAGTACAACATACTATTATGCTTTCCAAATATTTTGAATGAGTGGAACACAAGCAAGGGAACAAAAACAGCTACTAAATAGCAAAAGAATAAACTAGTATAAACTTGCTATAAATATTTTTTCCTGGCACTCTGAAGGTTGTGGATCTTCAAGGAGCTGGTAGCTTCAAGAGCAGCCTTCCAAAATAAGGGCTGGGTGCAAAAGAAACAATGAAAAGTAATCACAGATGGCAGCCATCACTGCCTCCATGTGGGAGGAGGGACAAGTAGCTGGAAGGATAGAGACATCCTTCCTCCAGCGGCTTGCAGCCAGCAGATGCCACTTCCTTCAGGGCTCTGGGCTGAGGTACTGCTCCTGCTCCCTTCCATCATCTGCTGTTTGGTTTAATACCAGATGACTGTAAATTCCAAAATCCCTGAGGAAACCAAGGGCGTTTATTGTCTTTGAAGATGCGGGAGCCAGCACCTCCACTTTCCTCACCTCTCATGTATTGCTATTTTGTGTCTCTTCATTACTCCTACTCCTTTATGCCTTTTCCTTGCCCTCCTTTCTCCTGTCTAATCACAGATCTCCCTCCCCACACACATGCTTCTTTAAGTGAGTGGGATCACTTCTCCATCATTTTCCCTTGCAGAATCTGCATTTAATTTATAAATTTAGTAGAGAAAAGAGAGGAAGGGAGTAATTGGCATCCTCTACCCTAAGCCCAAGGTTTCTGTCTGTATTTTCATCAATTTAGATGAATGTTCACTGTCATATCAGGGGGGCCTGGAGGGATTCTGGAGGAATTTACATTGACCATTTTTTCTTCTGGCATAGATGAAGAAACCTAACTGTTGCCTTATATTCAAGTAAATGTGGTACTCTCAAACTAAGACTAGATTTGTTTTTGAAAGCAACTGTATGACATAATTCCCTGAGATGCCTTATGGTCCGATATTTCTAACTCTGTCCTGTTGCCAGTGAATGCTAATTTTCCGGCACCGACTTCCAACATTTCATTGTCTTACCACCAGAAATAGATCGCACATCTCCTACACAGCCCAGTGGCAATACACCCCTACAGGAGTTTTTTTAAGATACTGAGCCCTGACTAATGCTTTCATTTCTTAGTCAGGTTTATCAGTGGCTGTTATTTCCTGCAGTGTTTTTTCTGACCGTACAGAAAGCACAGTTTATGACAGTAGGCTGATTATGTCAGCTTGTCATTTCTGTCCAAGTTTATCTAGATATATCACACAGCTCTGCTTCCCCAAATCCTTGCAGGTATTTTTGCAGTTTCAGCTGCAGATGCTGAAAACACTGTAAAAAACCAGTGTGTTTTTACTTAAGAGTTTTGAAATGTAGCAATAATAGCATTGTGAATCGGAAACCTCTGCAACAGCATTCCTTTCTTGGCAAAACTGTTCTTTCACACAACGAGTCTCCTTTTCCAGTGTGGCCTGTTGTGGATCACATGTGAGAAACCACATACTGATAAAAAAGGGTTTTTTTCAGTCATATTTACATTATAGACAATATGGTCTGTGTTTTCAGGAAGAGTAAGTCATAGCAATCATACTGGATTTTTCTTTTTGATCATTCCTGCCAAACCAGACAAAGCTGATTTCAGTAGAATTAACAAATTCCAAACATCACCCATGATTTCTTTATCCATTTTTCCTGTCTTTAAGGGGAGACCTTATAGCACCTTCCAGTACCTGAAGGGGCCTACAAGGAAGCTGGGAGGGGACTTTTTACAAGGGCCAGTAGTGACAGGACAAGGGGTAACGGGTTTAAATTGAAAGTGGGAGGTTTAGATCAGATATCAGGAAGTTCTTCCCGGAGAGGGTGGTGAGGCAGTGGAACAGGTTGCCCAGAGAAGCTGTGGATGCCCCATCCCTGGATGTCTTCAAGGCCAGGCTGGATGAGGCTTTGAGCAACCTGGTCTAGTGGAAGGTGTCCCTGCCCATGGCAGGGGGGTTGGAACTAGATGATCTTTAAGGTACCTTCCAACCACAACCATTCTATGATTCTATGAATATTTTCTATTTCTCAGGGTCTGAAAGCTTGTAGTGTATGAAGTACTCATTCACTAGTGAATATGAGATTGTCCTAGAACAATCATCTTCTGTTTTTAGCAGTTCTTCTTTCCTACTTATTTTTGAAGGTTCTTGTAGATGTTCTAACAATAGAATCTGTGAATATATGAAGAAACTGCTTAGTTTTCTGCCTGAGTTTTCCTTCTTTAAGATGAGTTTTTCTGAGTCCCTGGAAGAGTCATATTTGGAGAAAATTGTGCTGTATTTCTGTAAAGCTTTCCATTAAGAACATCAGTAATTTCCAACTATTCTCTCAGAGTTTCCATGCACATGGACTTCAGCTGCTGATGAGAATGAAGTCCTAGCATATACAAAGTTATTTGCACCATGTGAGAACATGTTGTCCAAGCTTTGAGAAGTACTAACATCTTCATGCTATGAAGCAGAAAATTGAAGTTTGGCCATATAGATGAGAGAGATAGCAAAACACACCCTCCAGGAAGTTTTCCTCAATACTACATACTCATACCCATGTAATACAACTAAGAATTTTTGTTCAAAAAGAAAAAAAAAAAAAAGAAGAAAGACTTTCCACACACAATTGGGAATTTACCTCCAAAACTCTAAAGATTGCTCCAGTGCCATTTTGCAGCTCAGGCTTAAGAAAAAAGGCGACTTTGAGACTGGGGCCAGCTTGATAAAAAGTCAGATCAGCTTTTCACATTGTACAAAAACAGTCAGATGTCCAACTGGAAACCATGACCGACTAAGGACCAGAGAGAGAAATGGCAGTCAAAGGAGTGAGAACCAATGCATCAAGAATGAAACAGAGATCAGTTAAAGACACAGAGATAAATTCAGTAAGAGAAGCTTGAAAAAAGTTAAGAGGCAGGAAAACTTATTGAATAAAATACTAGGATGGGGATAATCTGAGATGGGGGGTAAAGGGAGCCTTCAGACTGGTAAGACAGTGAATAGAGAAGTCTGATGTTTAGAAGCTGGAACTGGAAATTCAAAGTTAATACAGACCTGAGGAATCAAAACAGGAGAGGAAGAACTCATGGCAGTCTGATGAAGTTCCTACTGACTGGAAAGGGGGAAACATAACCCCATTTTTAAAAAGGGAAATAAGGAGGACCTGCAGAACTACAGGCCCATCAGTCTCAACTCTGTGCTCAGCAAGGCCATGGAGCAGATTCTCCTGGAAACCACGCTAAAGCAAATGGAAACTAAGGATGCGATGGGTGACAGTCAACATAGCTTCACTAGGGGCAGATTGTGCCTGACAAATCTGGTGGCCTTCTACAGTGGGGTTACACAATTGCTAGATAAGGGAATAGCAACTGAAGCCATCTACCTGGACTTGAGCAAAGCATCTGACACTTTCCCCATGACATGCTTGTCTCTAAATTGAATTGTGGATTTGATGGGTGGACCACTCTG
>NW_010231287.1:0-14908 GCF_000690775.1 Eurypyga helias | reverse complement strand
CTCCCCCCAGTTTATATACTGAGCAAAATATGCCAACTTATGGCATGAAATATCCCTTTGGTTAGTTTGGGTCAGCTGTCATGGCTGTGCCTTCTCACACAGGTGCAGCATAAGAAACCAAAAAAGTCCTTGGCTTAACATAAATACTGCCTAGCAACAAGTAAAACATCAATGTTATCAATATTCTTGGCACAAATCCAAAATATAGCCTCATACTAGTTACTGTGAAGAAAAGTAGATCTATCTAAGCTTAAACCAGCACATAGGTTAAATTTTTTTGAACTGTTGAAGCTTCTTTTATAGGACACACAAGTTGGAAAGCATCTCTTGCATCCTAATCTCTGCTATCCCAGAAAGCTATTTCACCTATTCTCTTTCATAAACAGTTCAAAACTTCAGTCTCACTTCAGGGACACCACAAACTGCTCTTTGGCATTGCTTCACAATCTAGATTTCAAGAATAAATAACTGGCCATACCACTGTTAAATGGAAAACAAATACAAGAGAAGATTTTGAGATTTCTGTTGCTGTCTTTCTAGAAGGCAACATGTGAAACCACGCAGATTCAAGACTTCTGCTTTGCCATGTGTTTGTTTGGCCTCCTGCTACTGGGTTTCCAGAAATCTGTGATCAGATTTTTGCAAGGATATTGGTATTCTGCTCTGATTTATTCTCTTACCTCTTTGCAAGATGGAGGCAGAAAGTAGGAATAAGTAGCTCTTCAGATGATTGGGGAAACCCATTTCACTCTGCACTTGTGCTAAACAGAAGACTATATCCTGCTAAAAAATATTTTCTCCAATGGAAAAAAAAATTTATCCCTTGCTTTCACAAAATAATAGAGAGAAGAGTGGAGCAAAAGTAGTATTTTCACCACTGTCTTGTGTAGTCACTTCTGCTTCTGTTCTGCTCCAGCAGAAAACAGAAACCCTAATTTGAACATTTTGCTAGAGTAGCAAGGTTTCAGTTGTCAGCCAGCTGTATTATTTTTCCCTAACAAGCAGATTGACACACTCATCGTGCAATAGAGTACAGGGAATTTCATAGGCACGTATCTTTCCTAATGTAATTGAGCCACTATATGTGCTTCAGTGGCTTAGAAACTTATTAGATATTACAGTAATCATAAAACAGGTGGTGATTACAGTTTTTCTGGAAAGTCTTGGTCATGAACATTTCAGGGCAGGATTTGGGTACCTGAAAAAAGATAGCAATCCATCTTGATGATTAGGTATCTCATACTGCACTATATCTTTAGCTCTCAAAATAGGACGAAATGGTGAGCTACACCAGTGGTTATATATGGTGAAAACATAGATGAAGCCTTCTCTATTTCCTACCAATTGCAAATGTTTTTTCCACTGAATGTCCCAAAATAATAAAACACAGATGACGGTGAATCTAGTCACCCAGACAAAACTTGATTTAATTAAAAAATGGACAACATATTCTATTGACTGAATCACTGAGTATTGTATTTTAATTTAAAAAAAAAAAAATACCCTGACTATAAACCTACATTTCTATTAAGGACCAATACAGAAATGTATTATGATATATCACAATCTCACAACATGACAGCTAGCTGAAATCTTTGAAAGTCTATAATCTTTCTATCATCTTTAGGTCATGGAGCTCAGGGAAAATACAGGATGACCTGAAAGGGGCAAATACTGAACCCATCGGCAAAAAGGTCAAAAGAGTGATCTCTGAAACTACCAGCCAAGTCAGTCTTGCTTCAGGCCCTGAAAAACAGACTCCTAAAACATCCTCATGGAAGCTGTTTCTAGTCACAAGAAGGTGACTGGGAAAATCCAACATGGATTTACCAAGGTTAAATTATGTTTAATCAGCCTGATTTTCTTCTGTGATGAAGCAAGTCACTTGGTGGGTGAGGAGAGAGCCATGGCACTACTTACCTTGAATTAAACAAGGTTTTTTACACAGTCTACCACAACTCCCTTGCTGACAGCCTGGTAAGTTATTTACTGGAGAAGTGGAACACCAGATGGGTGGAAAGCTGGCTGAACAGCACAACTGCTGAGTTCAAAAAGTTGTGGTTGATGACTCAAAATCAAATTGACATCTGGTGTTAAGCGGAGCTCCTCAGTGTCAATACTGGGTCCAATACTCTTAAATATCCTTGTAAATTACTCAGACAACAGGACTGTAAGCACCATTTCCAAATTTGTGTATAATAACAAACTGGGAGAAGAGGTGGAAGGAAGGACCATCCTACAGAGACCTAGACATTGACTGTTTGGAAGACTGTGCCAAAAAGAAGTACATGAGGCTTACCAGGCAAAATATAAATATATAAAGTCTTTCACTTGGGGTGGAAGTAAAGGCTGGAGCTGTCTCACTGGGGGGTAGCTTTGCTAGAAAGGTCCTCTGGATCCTGATGGGCAGCAAGCTGAACATGAATGAAAAGTGAGCTCTGGCATCATATATGGTCCAACCATATCCTGGACCACATCAATAGGACTACAGACAGCCCATCAAAGAATGTGGTTACCCAACTCTATTTGGCATTTTTACGGCTACACCTAGAGTACTGTGTCCAGTGTTGGTCCTCAGGTTCAAGAGAGACATTGAAAAATTGGAGGTTCCAGCAGAGGAGAGCCACCAGGATGACTAAGGGTCTGGAGAACATGGCATGTGAAGAAAGGTTTGAAAAAGTGGGTTTATTCAATGTAGACAGGGATCAAGGGGAATCTAATGGCAGCGTTTCATTGCCTAAAAAGTAGTTAGAGATGTACATTGTCCCTTCACAAACAATTGTGTTGACAGGGCAAGTGGCGGCAGCAGGCATGAGTTGCTTCAGTTGAAATTCTGCCTGGATATAAGACAACTACTTTTCACCATGAAAGCAGTGAAGTACTGTCATAGGTCTCCTAGAGAAGTGATGAAATCTACTTCACTGGAAATATTTGAGACTCATCTCAACAGGGCCCTGATAATCTCATCTAAGGCTCCACTTTCAACAGAAGGTGGGAACAGGAAATCTCCAAATGTCCCTGCCAGCCCAGACATTTCTATACCCTAAGAAGATTATACAAATCAAGGGATCAGAGGGGAGATGACCAAAATTTCATAAGTAATGCTTTCACCCTGGAGTGGGCCATGTGTTACTTTGGTTTTCCATCACTGACAAAGTAGATGAGAAAGAATTATTAGATGCCTTTACCATAGAATCCAGTAAGTCAGGGTGAAATAGTAAAACCAAAGACACTGTCTTTAATCTCTTTACCACCTGTGGTACTATATTATTTTAAAAACCTGTCTTGTAGACTGTGGTCATCATGCTGGTTTGTGTATGTTTTTTTAAGGACTTGGGAAAAAAAACCAACCAAACAAACAACGAAAAAACCACATGTTATGTGTATATACTAAAATGGAAAGGACTCAGAAATACAATTTTCAAGAGGTGCTTATGTTTGCCTAGGCAACAATTTTCAGGGAAATATGACTGTTGCATCAGAATTTCAAAGCATCTGTCACAAAATTAGAAGACTGAGTAATTTCTGAAGTACTATAAAGTTCAAGCAAACAGAATACATGAATTCAAAGGACTGGGAGTAAGCCATATCTCCATGTAACCCATAGCTAACCAGTAAAGTTATTATTGATCTTGCCCCAAAATACATATGGATCTATATTATTTTCTCTTTATGATTTTGGGAATTCACAATGAACTTCATTCTGCATCACATAATGAGTAAACGTTCTTCCTATTGATTGTGTTCCTCCTAACCAACCTTTTCTTAAAAATCCCTAAAATTTTAGATAAATGCCTATTTAAATACTAGTAAAGTCAGTGTTTCATTCTACTTAGCTTATAAACACCTCTGCACAATAATTCTCCATTACCAATTAGCTCAGTGGTGTAAAAAAAAAAAAAAAAGGGAAGGCAACTTAATGTAACTTCCCTTCAAGTAGCTGACTTTGCCAGAGTCATTCTCAATAAAATGTGCTATGTCTTTTGAACTGTTATGTCATATCAAAATAGGTTATTGAATCCAAGGAGTCATAATATGGACATGACAATGCTTATAGACAAAGATGTCTCTTATTAATCTTTGTGCCCAGAAATTTTATTGCAAGTAACATGAAGCTTATCCAGCTATACACTTTGTTAAGAAGGAAAAAAAAAACCAAACCCAAAAAAACCCCCAGTGCTAAATATTCATTGTTAAGCACATTTTTAAAAATGCCACTGTTTAATTATCAACATAATGTGCTTTTGATTTCCAATGTACCCATGAATCATTAGGTCTTATTGATATATAAAACAAGGTTCAGAGGGCAGTTTTTGGAAAACTGTAGCATCTTGTGCCAAAAAAATAAAACAGGGTAAGTCAGCCAATATTTATAGGTTCCATGATAACAAGGAAAGAAAATGTGTTGTATCCAATTTAGTAGATGCAAACAAACTGGTTAGTAGTATTTGCTATGCATTACCTCATGCAGGTGGTATTCATTAATTAACTTAAAAAGAATCTCATTAAAAATGGAATTTTCAGTTCCAATTTTCTCATCACTTTCTCTTAATGGCACTGTTTTGATAAAAAAGAATTAGCAGAGCATAATGGCAGACTACTTAACCAATAAATATTAATATTGTTGATTGAAAAACAAGCAGTGTATACAACTTAAGGGGGGGGGGGAAGAGATGTTTATGTAGGCTTAATGTCTAATATGATTGAAATTACTATTTGATTGGATATGTTCACCTAGTATGTTCATTTTTCTTAATTTTTGTTTTCTGCATTTCAAATTACATTGTAACAGTGTATAGAACGAAGTGTGATCTTATAAGATTAGATTCAATATATTTCCAGGCAGTCCTTCAAAAAGTAGAAAATAAATAAATGAAACGGAATCCTGGGATTGTGTGCCTGCAGTCTCACATCAATCTTCTAAATATAGGTAGCAGTTCTATTACTCTAAAATGAAATGACATTATATCCGCACAGAGAGACCATATTAATTCTCAGTTTATTTTTTGTCTCCACCTTAGGAAATTCAAGAGGTAGCAGTGCGTCTTTTGTCTTACATTATTTTGCAAAATATTAAATAATTTTGTTGTGTGGTGTCTGACATGAGTGGGGTTTTTTCTTTAAAATGCTTTTGTAAGATTACATTTTTCTCATTCCAAATAAAACAGAAAATCCTGTAGGATGGTTTACAGGAGAGATATATCAACAACAAAAGTTAGAAATATAAAGATAAAAATTTCACTGGAAGCTTTCGGGATTTAACTGTTGAAATAAACACCATTTTTATACTTTGACATACATAGTAGGTACAAAATTTTGAAGAAATATGTTGTTTTACATAGTTTTTCCTTTAACTATTTTTTTTAAAATTCAGCTTCAAATATTTTAAAAAGCCATAAATAAGCAAGACACTAAAACTGTGTAGCCAGTGCTTGGTGTAAAATCTCATAGATGTAGACTAACCTGTACAACGTTCTTTGAAACTTCCAGTTTTGTGACCCAGTGCTCAGTCTGAAATTAATATCAGAACAATTCAAATTCACCCAGATCACCGTAAAAAATCACCAATATGTTTAAACTTCACCAACAAAACTAAAGAAAGGGATGTCTCCGAGCAGCACATGAACAAGGCCAGACAGAATGACAATGACTGTTCTCCTGTAATACATAAAGTTGTATTACAAAAATCAGGACCTTGTTCACACATACACTCACAGACTGCCAAATAGTGTTTGGCATTTCCCAGTCAGGGAACACAATGGACCACTTTTTTTAAACAAAATATAATAATTTTTTTTTAACAGCTTGCTACTAGCCATCTTTGAGTAGTGGGAGAAAGTGCAATGATATAAGAGCTCCTTCTGGAACTGGAACTGGAACTGATAGCACCTTCTGGAGGAAAGGAGGAAATAAGACCAAGAGGAGGCTTCCTTAGACATTTGTCCAAGACTTCAGAGGGACGGTGTCTCTGGGGAAGATGTTCAAAAACACCTCTCAGCAAAACGAGGATCAGCTATCCGTAGAATGTGTTTAGTAGCCCTTTCTCACTGGAAAGCCCTTACCTGACATTACACAGCAGCGGAGATGGGGATGTCACTAGGGCTCTGTGTGACCCCATGAGAAGGGGAAGCTGGCTGCTGCAAGGTATTGACTCCTCCTGATGAGGATGTGGCACAATGGTGACTTTGTGGTGACATGATCCAGAGGCAAGGTTGCAGAAATACCATCTCCGTGGCAAAGCCCAACAGAAATAACTTTTGCAGCCTTCTGCTGAGGAAAACAAGATAGTCCAGTAAGACTTGTAGGACAAAAAAGATGGGTTAGACTCTAGAGCCTCAGGCTTCCAGCAAACCTTCCTAAGTGTACAGTCTGCACGCTGTACCTCTACAAGAAGCTAAAAAGCATGAGCAAGGAATACTTGGTGAGTTCTTTAAAAGATATACAACCATGGGATTTTCAGACCACAGGTGGGGAGCTGGGCTACCGCCTGACAATGAGATATTTCTCTGATTATTTGTTCTTCCACAAATGGCATTGGCTTATTTTTCCCCTACAAAATATATCTTATTCTGTGTACTGACTAATACCTCAAAAACATTAAGGACATTTCCAAAATGGAGCATGATTTCAAATAAATCTACATAAGAATTTTCATTAAAATTAGATTAATTCATACTCCAACCACCTTGCCTGTAAATGAATAGAAGAACTTAGAAGAAATCCAGTGCCATGATCCAAACATGTCTAATTGGTCCATTCCACTCAAAGACTTCAAAATAATTTGCACAATGACCAATATGGAGAGAATTTCTAATATGAAAAATGAAGCAAATATCTGCATTTCAATTTAGTCTTTACAAACAAGGCTTGGAGATGCTCAGTTCTTTTTCACTGAAATAATAGAGCCAGGCTGGGGTGATCTCAAGATCATGCAGAGATATGAAAGTGTAAGCATCATGGTTTGGATTTGTCAGAGGTAAGGCAGCTACTGAGAGTGATATCAGCAGTGTACTTCTGCTAGGGAGGATGACACAAGAATGATGCCAGGATTGAAATGTTTATGGAGCTAAGCCTAACTACATCTTTTATTAAGTTCATAGGCCCTTTTTTGTCACTGAAACATAGACCATAAAGTCAGAGTACAAAGTCCTAATGACTGTACTGGAAAGAAGAATTCAATGAAAATCAGGATTTAGACACACTCTGGAATGCCCAAAAGAGAGGAAGAGGTTATGATGAAATTATAAAAGAGTCTGGAGTTATTTATTATGATCTCAAACTCTTATCTATATTACATCCATGCTAGTGGGACTCTGTGGTGGTCACACACATATTTTTATGTCTTCACTGCTGCTATCCTTTCATTCAGTTGAGATTCTCTCGGGCTCTTTCCTGCTCTGTAAAGCTGCCAGTAAGTTATCATTTTCTTTCAAGCAGTGGAATTTGATGTGGAAGAAAACTGTGGTTGGAAACGGCAGGCATTCTGTGAATTCTTAAGGGAAAAAGAGGGATGAGAGGGAAAGGAGAGAAGAGAAAGTGAATGTCCCTATAAAAACTAACAGGCACTGTGAAAGTCATGAGTAACCTCATCTTCCCACCAAAGCTCCATTTCCAGTCCTTCCTGTTCTAAAAATGGAAAACAAACATTTCCAGAAAGCCTGACACCTAATAGCTACTGATCAAGAAAGTTACTGTATAAGTACTCAGTACCTTCCTAGTTACATTTTTTCTTCTAACAAAAATTCCTTCTGTGAGCATTAATAGACATTTATATCTAGATATATGATTTGTAATGTTTATCATCTATTTTTATAGAGACTGCATCTGTGGACAAAGGAAGAGTGGTGAATGTCATCTATCTAGACTTCTGTAAGGCCTTTGATATGATCCTCGACAATATTCTTGTTGCTAAATTAGAGAGATATTGGTTTGATGGATGGACTTTTGGATGAATAATGAATTGGCTAAATGGCTGCATCCGAAGAGTTACAGTCAATGGCTCAATGTCCAGCTGGGAACCAGTAACAAGTGGAGTCTCTCAGGGGTCCATACTGGAACAAGTACTATTTAATATTTTCATCAGTGACATAGACAATGAGATTGAGTGCGCCCTCAGCAAGTTTGCTGACGACACCAAGCTGTGTGGCGCGGTTGACACGCTGGAGGGAAGGGATGGCATCCAGAGGGACCTGGACAGGCTGGAGAGGTGGGCCACTGCCAACCTCATGGAGTTCAACAAGGCCAAGTGCAAGGTCCTGCACCTGGGTTGGGGCAATCCCAAGCACAAGGACAGGCTGGGTGGATAGTATGTAGAGAGCAGCCCTGAGGAGAAGGACTTGGGGTACTGGTGGATGAAAAGCTGGACATGAGCCGGCCGTGTGTGCTGGCAGCCCAGAAAGCCAACCGTATCCTGGGCTGTATCCAGAGAAGTGTGGCTAGCAGGTCGAGGGAGGGGATTCTGCCCCTCTACTCTGCTCTGGTGAGACCCCACCTGGAGTGCTGCGTCCAGCTGTGGGGTCCTCAGCACAAGAAAGACACATACCTTTTATACTGGGCCCACAGGAGGGCCACAAAAATGGTGAAAGGGCTGGAAGACGTCTCCTATGAAAAAAGACTGTGAGAGTTGTGGTTGTTTAGCCTGGAGAAGAGAAGGCTCCAGGGACACCTTATTGCAACTTTTCAATATAAAAAAAGAGACATGAGAAAGATGGAGAGAAATTTTTCATCAAGGCTTATAGTGATAGAACAAGAGGGAATGGTATTAAAGTGAAAAAAGGTAGCTTTAGAATGCACATAAGGAAAAATTTTTTACAATGAAGGTGGTGAGACACTGGAAGGGGTTAACAGAAAAGTTGCAGATACCCCATCAGTGAACGTGTTCAAAGTCGTGTTGGACACAGTTTTGAACAACGCAATCTCATGAAAGAAGACCCTGCCCATGGCAGGTGGTTGGGCTAGATGATCTTTAAAGGTCCCTTCCTACGCAAACCATTTCAGGATTCTAAGATTATCTATGCATATCTTATTTTAAAAACTATCTTTTGTTTTTGCAAACAGCTCAAGAAAGAGAAAAAAAGAAAAAAATGAAGTGGAGATATTTATACAGATGTGACTGTTCCACAAACTGATCAATCCATCTGAATACTCCAAGTGGTAAGCAGAATCAGGTTTATGAAACATAATCTTTTCAGCACTTCAAAATTTAAGTTAAAAATGGTCTAAAACTCTCGCAATTGTAAAGCCATTGTTTCTTTCTTTGAGGTCTGCAGGGATTTTGGAGCTCTTGGGACTGAAAATTTCAGTACAGGGAAATTTTTATCACA
Organism: Eurypyga helias; assembly: GCF_000690775.1. Lineage (NCBI taxonomy): Eukaryota > Metazoa > Chordata > Aves > Eurypygiformes > Eurypygidae > Eurypyga > Eurypyga helias. The sequence goes on along the minus strand of NW_010231287.1, from coordinate 5,585 downwards.
AAACTATTGGAACTTCCGTTAAAAAATCTCCCAGTTGAAGAAATAAATATAGAATTAATATTTTCACTGAAATTACTGTATGAGATAAAATATAGATGCAAATTATAGAAAGTATTCATCTTTTATTACAGCAAATGTACAAAAACATTTGCTGGATATTAGAAATTGATAAATTAATTTAATAATCACTTGTAGCCTGTATGAAGAACCCACCAGAGGATGTGTGGTAGCATTTCCACACTATGAAGCTTCACTTCAGAAATGTTCCCATTCCAGAAACAGATATATATGTGACTCAATCTTAAATTTATTTCTGTACTGAACTGTTTATTAAAATCTTGGAATTTTCTTTTCTAGTTTAACTTCTAAAGGTTTTACTGAATAGTTTGTAGGCCAACACTTCCAGAGTATCTTTTCTCTCTCGGGACTCTGAACTCTTGGCTAACTTCCCAACTATTTACATTTAACTTTCTGCATTATATTATCTAAAATAAGTGAGAAATTAATCTTATGATTTTTAAAAATAAACATCCTTTTATGTAGTTCTGACCCAGTTCATGCACTATAAAACAAATTAAAATTATTTTGTTATGATCTTTTTAACTTCATCAGTTTGTGGCCACTCCTGCTTCCTAAATGTCAACAGATAATACTCAAAATTTACAAATCATCACAGGACATTCATACTCATGTAATTAATATATGTTCTCATTTTTTACTTTTGTAAAATCTAATCGTGACAACAGACTTCATGGTGATTTCTTTAGGTACCTCTGTTTACAGGGCTACAGGTAGTTAGTTACACAGTGTGTACACTGAACTGATGGGATACCCTTAATGGCCTGCCAAGTTTGCCTCAGTATTCACTATTTGCCCACTAAATAATGTGATCATTTAATTCCAGGCAATTCATTTTCATATATGATGAAAATACATACTTCTTCTGTTACTTTTGGCTTCACATATAACCGTATAATTTAGGAACAGAAGGAACTTCCAAGTCTGACATGACCTCCTCCGCATTGCTGGCCACAGCACTCCTTGCAATAATTCTGAAAACAAGTTACTGGTGACTAATTCTGCCAGAAATATATCTATAGAAAAACTGAGCATACAATAAAAAATTACATATATATACACACATGGTGGTAAAATATGTATTTTTTATTCTATATTTTCAGGCTAATATTTCAATGATTTCCAAATACCAGGTTCTGTTTCTGAACATTATGAGGTCTGCCCAATTATATCCAGAACAATGTAAAAATATTTTGTGTGTGTGTGTGTTTTACAACAGCCTTCTCTAAAGATTTGATGTCACTATAGCCTTCTGAAAGGCTCTCCTGGAGAGAAATTCCCAATGTAACTGTCTCACTCAAAACCATAAGAAATTGAAAACTGGAGTAAAACAAAGTAAATATATCAGTCAGTCTGAGATTTTGCAACAAGCAGGAGATGATTTAGTTTCAATGAATAAACAATTTCAGCTAAAATCTAGGAAAAAACCCATATATACTCTTCTTTTTTTTCATACAAACTACAACAGCCCTAAACTTTAATTCATTCTTACTCATATGAAACACTTTCAGGGTTGTTGGTTGGTGATATACTCCTTTGTTATTATACCAGACTATTCTTTCACCAGCCTCAAAATGAAATTTGCTTCTAAAACCACTATGAAGTCTAGTTCCTGTTTTCCTGCTCAGCTATTTTATCTCCCAGTGAAACTGAGGGCAAATTCACTATCTGAAGACATTCACACAGCAGTACCAGACAATTTATTGGAAGAAATCCTTCTGACATGCTAATTAAGGTTTCTAAAGTGCACTGTCTTTGCCTGAAGGTATTACATTAATATTTATATCAAGATTGCATCAACTTTTCCTCAATTTAAAGGGATATGACTATTAAAATGTATATATTTCTCTCCTTAGTACCATTCTATGTGGAATTTGCTGAGAATTTATGATAGGTAAGAGGCAACCTGATGCCTGCTTCATATCTATAGAAAAACAAATCAATTGCTCCCACACATTGCAAGCACTTAAAAAATGAAATAAGATTTATTTCTATAATTGTTTATAGTTCTACAACTAAATATGATTGGAATTTAAAAAAAAAACCAAACATCCAAATGCTTAATAATTGTTTGATATTTAGAAATAAGAAAGAGAATCTTAAGTGGCCAAGATTTTAAATTAGCTTAATAAGAAGGTATCATCTTTCCCTCATCTCAATTCTCTTGAAGCTTTCGAATAAAACTCAAGGCAGAGATCACTGTAGGCGGCAGCACTACCAAAATTTCTGTCAAGGTGTTACTGGAAGGAATGTGTACCTGAAAATGACCTCTTTAATCTAAGTGATCAGAATAAATAAAAGGGAACACAGTGCACCTTAGTCGACTGTCAAAAAGGTTTGGTCATCGCATGCTACAGCAGTATCGGTGGTTCATGTTAGCTAACGTACACTGGATGGTGTTCCAAGCAAAGAATTCTCACAATGCTTTTACAACACATAGCCTACCCCTGAACTTACCGCTCTCTGCAAATAATGACTGTTATTCCAAGTCGATGCCATTCAGACTGTTCCTTGAACCACTTTTTTACGTTCAGTTAAAACTTAAGTACAAAATTAGAAATTGATTAAACTGCAGTCAATGTTTAATTTCAAAACCAGTGCAATTGCATGGCTGACATTATGGAATGGGTTGTTTAGTGAATACTAAGACATAGTTTAAAACTACCAAGTCTTGATAATAAGATGTTAACCTAACACTTAACCAAGGGAGGAATTTGGGAGGGCAGAATAGAATCTGCAGTCTCTCGGGTTTTTAGCACCAACTATGAGAAAGCAATCACTCCAGAACTTTTTGCAGACTGTTTCCACTGCCCTGACAAGATACATATCACCTAAGACAAAAGCACTGAATTTAAAAAGGCACAAAAACCTGCCTGTACTTGCCCACAATGACCTTTCATGTGACTGACACCCTAAAGATTGCTCTCTCTTGCACGGGATTGTGCTTAGCCCCAGAAATAGCCCCTATTCCACATCAGGACCGAAAGTGGAAGGACAATCCCACATACCCCACCTGGGCCTCTTGCTACCCAGAGATAATCTGGATGGGACTCAGGAGCATCGGGCTGCTCAGCTTGGCCATGCCCAGGCAGTGAGGAGCATGGTTCCAGGCCATACCTCCCACCTCCCTGCAGGCTTTTCCACCCTCTGCTGGACTCACACATGTGCATGACTGGGCTAAAGAAATTCTTTTGCGCGTGCAATTTTGACTCTTTAAGTGTCGCAACCACTTCTCAACCAATATGTGAAAAATTATTAAATTGGCTGTTGAATCTGTCAGCAAAACCACCACTGCAATCTGATTTATATTAGGTTTTGCTTAGGTGCAACCCATAAGTACAGACTAAGCCTTAATCTGCATTTCAGTCCTCTGTGGGAGTATGAAAACAGAATATTTTTTTTTTTAATTTTGAGAGCATCAAACACAGTTTAAATGCCATCACCAGTAAAAGCATATACTTGTCATCTCTCTTTCATAGTTGCTGCTCAGAAAGTCCGTAACAACAGAAGCGCTTGTTATTAGCACATCTGCAACACATATAATGTGTTGTTTTACCTGTTCAGAATTCCACTGGAGTTCACACACAGCTTGAAGAAAGGGACAAAGAGGTCTTTTTGCTTTGTCAGCTGCAATCAAGCAAGAAAACCAACACCACCACCACCCCCAACCCTAACAAACTTGAACAAAAAAAACACCCTGCCTCTGAATAAGGCAAACAATCTTTTAATTTCCTCAGAAAACACAGAGCCTTTAGTTCTAAAAACATGGCATGGAATGAATGATATCTTCGAAATGTCTATTTGATTAATATATCTTACTTTGAGTAACTTGAAAAAAATTGTACTAAAGAAAGGATATGGGGAAAAGTTAAATTTTTACTCATTTCTTTGTAAGAAAACAATTATTTTCATTCACAGCAATAGCTACTGTAGTATTCCTCTGTTAGGAAAAAACTCACTGGGAATTAGCTTTAGAAAAGAAATCAGATCCTGCTGGGTAACTAAATGAATCAACCTGTCTAAACTATTTTTTTACTAGAAATATATCTGCATTCCAGCATCTTGAAACTATTGTGAAAACACACACACACAAAGTAAAATTAATCCCCAGGGGACCATAATGGCTGCTGTTAATAATACTCATCTGAACTTAAGGCCTCAAGTGTTGAATATCTGTCAAATAAAGAAGAGAGACAGCCAGCAGGGAAAGGACAAAACAAGGGGAGCATTTTCAGCTTCAACAGGTACAACTTGTAAATGGGAAATAGGTTGTTAGAAAAATAAATTATTTCCTGCCCTCCTCTAATTTTTCACAATCTGTGTGGCACAGCCCTCAGCATTGACACAATTGACATAGTCTTTGCATGTGCATTCATTTACCATGTACTAGTGGGTAAACCAATCCCAGTCTTCCTAATAACTTAATGCCAGAAGCACTTCACGTAATGTAAAACATTTCAACCTCCTCAACCCTACCTCAAATTAAAACAAAAAAAAAAATAGAGTAATGGCTTGCCTAAAAACAACAAAGGTGGTTATGAAGCTCCTTCTTCTTCCTCAACTTCTGCTTAAAATAACAACAAGCCTAGCTCCAAAGCTAACCTCCAAGGAACATAGGCAGGAAATCTCCTTTCTCCACAGTGTGTCATATTTTCTTCAGTAAAATTACATTTAACAATAAATTTGACCGCTGCAGCAGCGTGGTCATGTCCTGGAATGTTTCTGTGTTGTCACAGAAATTAGTGAAATTTAAAATTTTAAAATATGCCAAGCATAAGATAAAGCAATGTCTCATACCTGGCATGCTGTTAGTGCAACCAATCTGCTGCAAAAAGGACAGTTTTCACCAGCTGGCATATGTTTTGCACGCTGGGGGATAATCACGATGCAGGTGAAGTGAATGTACCAGTTCTACTAGCATCCCCAGCCAGCACATGGGCAAATGAGACATACAGAACAGCGCTACAAGGCAGGCACATGTAGTTAGTTTGCATGAATTCCTGAGATGATGGCAGAAAGCTGGAGATTATCACTGTATATATCCATACGCTCACTCTATTTTATGTTGGTGGGAAGCAACTCATTGAACAACAAAATAAATATGACTCCCAAAATCCCTTGTTATATCCTTACACAAAGATATAACCTGAGTCCAAAATGGATCCTCAGCTTTCTTTTTTTCATTATGGTAATACACGTGCACCCAATTGTTTATATGATGAGGAAACAGTGGTTAGTTATGGTGTTGGTGGATAAGGGAAGAGGAACCAATTTCATCTGCCTGGACTTGTGCAAAGTGTTTGACGTTGTCCTGCATGACGTCCTTGTCTCTCAATTGGAGAGGCATAGATCTGACAGCTAGTACTCTTGGTGGATAAGGAACTGGCTTGACAGTCGCACTCAAGAGAGTGGTGGTCAACGGATTGATGTTTGAGACCAGTGGCCAGCAGTGTCCATCAGGGGTCAATATTGGGACTGGTGGTGTTTAGCATATTTGTCAGCAACAT